>NC_083589.1:62573881-62661381 GCF_027579695.1 Neoarius graeffei | reverse complement strand
AATGTGTTCTGAAGGCCCTGATGGAAATACAGTACTGTCCCTGAGACCCATCATCACACTAAATACTGACTTTGTTTCATTTATTTCCGTTTACTGCTCCTCTTTAAAGTATTTTCTAACTATAGAAACATTTAATTTCATTATTTTTGAAGGCATCTTTGCTCTACAGCATTTCTCCACGTGTCTAAGACTTTTGCACAGAACTAGATATGAATTTTTATGTTATGCATAAAGATTGATTTGTAACCATATCCTAGAGCTGTGAATTAAAATTGAATCAAATCAATAGATTCCTGAACATGAACATGAGTGTGTGGGTGATGTGATGAGGATCAGGTTTTACCCATTTGCGTGTGAGCTCCAGGATGCTTTGGCGTGTGATCCCAGGCAAAATGATCCCGTCCAGGGGAGGTGTCGCAAGCTCTTCCTCTGAAAAACAAAACAAACAAACAAACAAAAACATTATGGAAAAAAAACTACAGTTCACACATTTTGATTCCAATCTGCTGTTCATGGGCCCCTGATTAATAAAAACATGCAGTGTGACGCCCGCTGGTGTTTGATACACCTGTCTTCATCTCACCTAAACAGTGTGTTCTGTTCAGACATCTATAAAATCACACACGTGCCACGGATTTAACGTCTGAAAATGTATAAAGGATTCGACATGTTGGATTAAAGACTCCTAAAAAGAGGAAAGGATTTTCACAAATGTAGCATTTCTCCACAATTTATTAGAGTTTACTTCCGTTTCTGTCCATTAGAGGTCAGTAGTGTACAAATAAAACTCCATCTCTTCCAGCCCTGAATTAAACACACTGGTTGATTTAGTGAAGGTTTTGGGAAAATGACTGCACCTGAAATCACCTTTTAGCTCCATAGGAGACAATTCAACAGCTGAGTGCAAAAGTTTGCACACCCCAGAACAAAAGGAACACAGTGATGTGATGTGATGTGATGTTTACACCAACAAGTGTTCAGTGTTGAGTTTTACAGATGATCCTTCCTTCGTCATCACGAGTTCAAGAAAAATGTTCAAATTGTGTTTTCTTTCTTTCTTTCTTTCTTTCTTTCTTTCTTTCTTTCTTTCTTTCTTTCTTTCTTTCTTTCTTTCGTTGTTCATTTCAAACTGGAAAAATGTTATTCTCTCTTCTTGTCTTCTGAGAGGTTTAAATTTTTCTTTGTTTATTTATTGGAAGCTTTTTCCCTATAAATGAAAAAAAACAAATAAAACTGGATTTTATGTGCGCTATATCAGAAATGTAATGTTATTTATTTTCTAATAAATTGGAAATACATGAATAAGAAGTGTTTCTTCTTTGTCGTGTATTTTTTAAACTTTTTTCACATTTACAGTAGATAAACTGCAAAAGAGAAAATAAAAAATGAAAAGAAAATTCAAGGAAAGAATAAAAAAGACCAATTATTACATTTAAATAATAAACTATTAATTTATAAAATAATAACTTATAATGAAATAAATAAAGCTGTAATTGCATTTTAATAAATAGATTATATGTACAACCCCGATTCCAAAAAAGTTGGGACAAAGTACAAATTGTAAATAAAAACGGAATGCAATGATGTGGAAGTTTCAAAATTCCATATTTTATTCAGAATAGAACATAGATGACATATCAAATGTTTAAACTGAGAAAATGTATCATTTAAAGAGAAAAATTAGGTGATTTTAAATTTCATGACAACAACACATCTCAAAAAAGTTGGGACAAGGCCATGTTTCCCACTGTGAGACATCCCCTTTTCTCTTTACAACAGTCTGTAAACATCTGGGGACTGAGGAGACAAGTTGCTCAAGTTTAGGGATAGGAATGTTAACCCATTCTTGTCTAATGTAGGATTCTAGTTGCTCAACTGTCTTAGGTCTTTTTTGTCGTATCTTCCGTTTTATGATGCGCCAAATGTTTTCTATGGGTGAAAGATCTGGACTGCAGGCTGGCCAGCTCAGTACCCGGACCCTTCTTCTACACAGCCATGATGCTGTAATTGATGCAGTATGTGGTTTGGCATTGTCATGTTGGAAAATGCAAGGTCTTCCCTGAAAGAGACGTCGTCTGGATGGGAGCATATGTTGCTCTAGAACCTGGATATACCTTTCAGCATTGATGGTGTCTTTCCAGATGTGTAAGCTGCCCATGCCACACGCACTAATGCAACCCCATACCATCAGAGATGCAGGCTTCTGAACTGAGCGCTGATAACAACTCGGGTCGTCCTTCTCCTCTTTAGTCCGAATGACACGGCGTCCCTGATTTCCATAAAGAACTTCACATTTTGATTCGTCTGACCACAGAACAGTTTTCCACTTTGCCACAGTCCATTTTAAATGAGCCTTGGCCCAGAGAAGACGTCTGCACTTCTGGATCATGTTTAGATACGGCTTCTTCTTTGAACTATAGAGTTTTAGCTGGCGACGGCGGATGGCACGGTGAATTGTGTTCACAGATAATGTTCTCTGGAAATATTCCTGAGCCCATTTTGTGATTTCCAATACAGAAGCATGCCTGTATGTGATGCAGTGCCGTCTAAGGGCCCGAAGATCACGGGCACCCAGTATGGTTTTCCGGCCTTGACCCTTACGCACAGAGATTCTTCCAGATTCTCTGAATCTTTTGATGATATTATGCACTGTAGATGATGATATGTTCAAACTCTTTGCAATTTTACACTGTCGAACTCCTTTCTGATATTGCTCCACTATTTGTTGGCACAGAATTAGGGGGATTGGTGATCCTCTTCCCATCTTTACTTCTGAGAGCCGCTGCCACTCCAAGATGCTCTTTTTATACCCAGTCATGTTAATGACCTATTGCCAATTGACCGAATGAGTTGCAATTTGGTCCTCCAGCTGTTCCTTTTTTGTACCTTTAACTTTTCCAGCCTCTTATTGCCCCTGTCCCAACTTTTTTGAGATGTGTTGCTGTCATGAAATTTCAAATGAGCCAATATTTGGCATGAAATTTCAAAATGTCTCACTTTCGACATTTGATATGTTGTCTATGCTCTATTGTGAATACAATATCAGTTTTTGAGATTTGTAAATTATTGCATTCCGTTTTTATTTACAATTTGTACTTTGTCCCAACTTTTTTGGAATCGGGGTTGTGTATATATATATATATAAAACATAACATAACATAAAAACACACAATCAGGTTCAGTTATTTCAGTTCAACACCACAAACACCACAGGCCCCTCCTCCTGCTAGTGGCAGGATCCCCAAGCTTCTGTGCTACATCTGATTGATTGATTCTCCCAACTTTTTTGGAATCGGGGTTGTATATAAATAAGAAATAAAAATAATTATTTTTACTTTATAATACATAAACTACAAAGTAGACATTTGAAAAATGCTACTGCAAATTACAGTTATAAATTAATAACATAAAAATGTATATACATTCGTGAATATGCTGAAACAAAAATTAATTTTACATATTTAATTTTTTTTATATTATTGTTTATAATGTTTTATCATATATCACCAGATAATATATAAATAGAAAATATAGATTTGCTTTTTTTTTTTAAATCCATTACACTTGATAAGTTGTGAAATAGAGATCTGTTTTTTTGCCCAGACACCATGGGGGATGCAAACTTTTGCACACAAAAAAAAGAATCAGGCACAACAAATTCAATTTAAAAACGAAATGTGACATTTTTAATGACAAAATATCAATATATATGAGAGAAATTAATTTCCCAATAATACTTTAATTGACTTTGATCGAAACAAGAAGTGTTCCAGAAGGGGAGGAGCTTCATTACCTCCTTCCTGGTTGATCCAATAGAGAAAGAGGTTCATTGTGCCGACCTCAGTGATCTGGTGATCGTCTCCATACAACCACAGCACCTGCTGGCAGCCCAAATCCACCGCCGCGTACTGAGCAAAGATAGAAGCTCCATAGTTCCTGAGAATAAAGAACCGTCTGTGGACTGAACCGTCTCTCTCACACACACACACACACACACACACACACACACACACACACACACACTTGGCTCGGTGTAAAGACGCTTTAGATAAGGCATGTGATAAAGCCCGTCCTGAAGTGATTTATTTCTCTGATATTTATTACAGAATGGTGAAGGTTTGATCACTTTAGAGTTCCATCACTGCTGTGGAACATCAGTGGAACGTTATTTCCTCTTCTCACTCACATTATATCACCCTCAGAACTCTGCACATTCCTTTCATCATTTAAAATAAATCTGTCTCCACCCCTTTTCTCTTTCTTTCTGTCACTTTCTGCCTTTCTCACACATTTATTTCTCCTTTTTCACTCTTTTCTGTTTAATGCTTTCACACTTCTTTTAAATTAACCCCTTTTCTCCTCCTTTGTTTCATGACTTTTTCTCCCCTCATAGATTCTCTCTCTTTCTTTCTTTCTTTCTTTCTCATTCCTTCTTTCCTTCCTTCCTTTCTTTCCTTCCTTCATTCTTCCTCCCTTTTTCCTTCTTTTGTCTTTCTTTCTTTCACTTCCTTTTTCCATTCCTTCCTTCATTTGTCTCTTCTTTCCTTCCTTCCTCCCTTCTTTTTTCCTTCCTTTGTCTTTCTTTCACTTCTTTTTTCCATTCCTTCCTTCCTTTGTCTTTCTTTTCTTCTTTCTCTCTCACTTCCTTCTTCTTTCCTTCTTTGTCATTCTTCCTTTCTTTCCTTCCTTTGTCTTTCTTTCACTTCCTTTTTCCATTTCTTCCTTCCTTTCTTATTCTCACTTACTTCTTCCTTTCCTTCTTCTCCTCCTTCCTTCCATCCTTCCTTTCTCACTCCTTTCTTCCTTTCCTACTTCATTCCAGTTTTCCATTATCATTTTTAACCTTTAACCTCCTGACTTGTACTTTTTATCCATTTATGGTTCCACTTGATGTGACAGTTACATCGTTCTCGTTGCCATTGCAGCAGCTGTAAACAGTCCTTTCCTCACCAGTCTCTCTTTTTCTCTCTGTTGAAGTTAAAATGCCAAAAACACCGCACCCTGTCACGTTACTGAGAAACCGTGAAGCATAAACGCCTCTGTCGGAAAATTTAAAGTTACAAACTGAAAGTTGCAAAGTGCTGACACTGGAGACTCCTTCCATATCCTGGGTATGAGGACCACCACCTTCTGATCAGAAACCAGCGAAGTGGTGTAAAGTGCTGAATCAGTTTCAGTGTGCAGAATTCAAAGCTTCAGAGTCGACTCTTGATTCGAAGAATCAACTCTTTTTGGAGGTTGTGGGGTTTATTGTTGCTGTTTGTTTAATTCCTCATGTGTTTTCTACTGTAGTTCTGTGTCCTATGGATATCTTCCAGCTTTAATATCGACCTGTGTTTTGATTAATACTGTGGATTATGACACACTTACAGCGATTCCTGTCGAGTTTCAGCACAGTTCATGAGATGAATCATCATTTGGCCCTCGTAGAATCAACACAATGCAGACAACCAGCTACATCTTTACCGGAAATGTTGTGTTGAGAGATTTTTCTCTCTGTATGGATGTGTGCAAGCGCGTGTGTGTGTGTGTGTGTGTGTGTGTGTGTGTGTGTGTGTGTGTGTGTGTGTGTGTGTGTGTGTTACTCTCACCCTCCCATTTTGCAGTCTCCAGTCCCTCCTTTCCAGGCCCTGATATATTTGGAGTCAGCCCACAGGGACACGGCCTTGTTTCCTGTGCTGAAGTACGAGCCAACAGGACTGAGGATCACAAACAGTAAGGCTCGGGAGGACTTCTTCACACCTAATGAAGACTAAACACACACACACACACACACGGGATAAGGTTTTGGTGGTAGTATGCAGTGTTAGTAACACTGTACTTTCAGATAAACTGTGTATATCTTTTATCCTGTTTAGGAGAATCCTTTTCACAGACGTTATCATGAGCCCACAGGAACAGATGAGGCATGTGAAGGCAGCCGACTCCATCTTTTTACACTCATACCACATCACAGGACAATGTAACACACTCATAGAAAAGCGTTATCGGACCTCTTCCACATACATACAACAATTTTCATGGATACATCATCAAAAGACACTTAAAGCACATTTTGAAGTCTACTGAAGGGTCTGTTACATCATAAGTACGAAAACACATAGGAAACATTTCCGTCTTTATTCACCAACAAGTTCAACATTGCTTCAAAAGCGCTTTCTCTATCGCCAGGAGATCGCAAGTTCAAATCCTGAGGATGTCATTGTTATCCACGTCCAGCCAGGAGTCAAAAGAGCAAACCTGACTGTGCTCTCTGGGTGGGAGGGGCATACTTTCTTTCCCCTGTCCAGCACAACAGCACTAGCCAATCGTGTGAGCTCAGGTATACGGAAGAGGGCAGATAGCATTTCTCGTCTGAGTGTGATACGCCGTCCTGTATGAGCAGCTGATGTGGATGGTTTCACATGTCTTTTAAATTTTAAATTTCATGACAACAACACATCTCAAAAAAGTTGGGACAAGGCCATGTTTCCCACTGTGAGACATCCCCTTTTCTCTTTACAACAGTCTGTAAACGTCTGGGGACTGAGGAGACAAGTTGCTTAAGTTTAGGGATAGGAATGTTAACCCATTCTTGTCTAATGTAGGATTCTCGTTGCTCAACTGTCTTAGGTCTTTTTTGTCGTATCTTCCGTTTTATGATGCGCCAAATGTTTTCTATCGGTGAAAGATCTGGACTGCAGGCTGGCCAGTTCAGTACCCGGACCCTTCTTCTACGCAGCCATGATGCTGTAATTGATGCAGTATGTGGTTTGGCATTGTCATGTTGGAAAATGCAAGGTCTTCCCTGAAAGAGACGTCGTCTGGATGGGAGCATATGTTGCTCTAGAACCTGGATATACCTTTCAGCATTGATGGTGTCTTTCCAGATGTGTAAGCTGCCCATGCCACACGCACTAATGCAACCCCATACCATCAGAGATGCAGGCTTCTGAACTGAGCGCCGATAACAACTCGGGTCGTCCTTCTCCTCTTTAGTCCGAATGACACGGCGTCCCTGATTTCCATAAAGAACTTCACATTTTGATTCGTCTGACCACAGAACAGTTTTCCACTTTGCCACAGTCCATTTTAAATGAGCCTTGGCCCAGAGAAGACGTCTGCGCTTCTGGATCATGTTTAGATACGGCTTCTTCTTTGAACTATAGAGTTTTAGCTGGCAACGGCGGATGGCACGGTGAATTGTGTTCACAGATAATGTTCTCTGGAAATATTCCTGAGCCCATTTTGTGATTTCCAATACAGAAGCATGCCTGTATGTGATGCAGTGCCATCTAAGGGCCCGAAGATCACGGGCACCCAGTATGGTTTTCCGGCCTTGACCCTTATGCACAGAGATTCTTCCAGATTATCTGAATCTTTTGATGATATTATGCACTGTAGATGATGATATGTTCAAACTCTTTGCAATTTTACACTGTCGAACTCCTTTCTGATATTGCTCCACTATTTGTCGGCGCAGAATTAGGGGGATTGGTGATCCTCTTCTCATCTTTACTTCTGAGAGCCGCTGCCACTCCAAGATGCTCTTTTTATACCCAGTCATGTTAATGACCTATTGCCAATTGACCTAATGAGTTGCAATTTGGTCCTCCAGCTGTTCCTTTTTTGTACCTTTAACTTTTCCAGCCTCTTATTGCCCCTGTCCCAACTTTTTTGAGATGTGTTGCTGTCATGAAATTTCAAATGAGCCAATATTTGGCATGAAATTTCAAAATGTCTCACTTTCGACATTTGATATGTTGTCTATGTTCTATTGTGAATACAATATCAGTTTTTGAGATTTGTAAACTACTGCATTCTGTTTTTATTTATAATTTGTACTTTGTCCCAACTTTTTTGGAATCGGGGTTGTATGACTGGTGGGTCAGAATTGGCAAGAAAGAAAGATATACCGCGATACAACAGCAAAGTCAAGGTCAGTACCATGGTTACCACCGCCATCGCCATTGTACTCAGCAAACTGTATTGGAAGTTTTATCACTCACCTCTGTGCCCAGGAATGTTGGACGGATATAGAGACTCGCCATGTCCGAGTGAGGAACCCAGTCCTGGTCCAATTCCACCAGCTTCCTGATACACTCCAGCAACTCAGCACCATCGAAACTCTGCAACACACCAGGAAAAGAGATCAAACCCAGTATACAGAATACACGGTACGAGCTGTGATTTGCAGCTGCACTAATATCAGAACTGATGTTCTAGACAAATAAGCTTCTGACCAATCAGAAGTCAAGAGCGCTGTCGTGTAATCAGTGATAAGAATGAAATAAGTGATGCACATCTCTATAATACAGGTATTTACAGGAGGAGACAGGAAGCACTCACAGGTAGGCAGGCTCTGTGTGCAGACTTTAACATGCGCTCCATGTTCAGCATGGGCCTGAAGAGACGAACTCGCCCATCCTGCCCCCAGTACGCCTTCATGCCCTCAAACAGCTACAAACAAAACGGAGCACTCATGTCATCATGTGTGTCCACAAACGCCACGGTCAAGGGCATGGACTCATTCAGCAGGGGTCAAAGGTACAAGTGCTGGACCGTTACAAAAGGCCGTATGTTGCAAAAGTGTAACCGTGCTTTCTCATAACTTTTAAAATAGACTTGTTAAAAAGACACAGTATAAACAGAAGTGTCAACATTTCTCTCGCAATATTGTCTAAACGAGCATCCTCCATTTCATCCATTCTGCTTTTCACTTCTTTTTGGAGATTTGGTGCATCATCGGAATCATGTTAGTGCAAAGAACCGATTCAGATAAACAACAAATTGTGAATATATCACATGGATGGATGGTGATCATGATTTTTTTCTTTAAAGTAAGCAAACTGTAAAGTTTGATGCAGCTGGATTAATCGAAAAACTCTGATCTAAAAGCCCTATTAGAACTGGATTCATTTTCTATATGGAAGTGGGGTAATGTAATTATTACTACAGTGTCTGAGCTATTTTAATCCAAATCTGTCAGGTTTTTGTTGTTGTTGTTGTTTAAATGTGTATGGAAAGGACATACTGGATTCTTTTTTATTATTTTATTTCATTTGCTTTTGCCATAGCTCTATATGTACATACATTCTGGCTGGGAAACAACAACAGCTTGCACCAATTACAGTGCCCCCCCCCCCCCCCCCCCTCCCCTTTTAAATTACCTTCTATAAAAAGAGCAGTGAATAACCCCAGGTAATATAATTAACATTTATTCCACAAAATTGATGAGATGTACAATGAAATTGAGTGGAATAACTGTTTTATTCTCTCCACATTCACTGGATTTTGAGAAACAGAGCATTTTTATTTTTACTTTTTGCAAATTCGATAAATAAAAACTTTATACAAAACGTCCGACAAAATCATTTCCACTTAGAATGTAAACAAACCGGCGAAATCACAGGAGCAATTTGTGAAAAACGCGATAATAATAATTCTTGAAAAATAAAAATATATGTTCTTACCATCAAATACTTTCATTCCATATTTTGTTGCTTTTTTTGGTATTTTGGGGGGTTTTGTTTTCGAGTAGAGTTTTTATTTTGTCCTCAGTTGGTTCAGCAACACACTCCGCCATTTTGTTTTTCTCTACTCACGGTATATGAGCTGATAGCCTTGTGGTAGAGTAACCAATCAGAGCACGTGATTGCTCATATCCAGTGAATATGGAGAGAATAATATACAGTATACGTATCTTGTCTAAAATGATGAATCGATAAAGATGTCATGGGGAAAGTGGTTTATGCTTTTTCTTCAGTACAAAGACACCATGAAAAGCTCCTGCCTCATGTTGAATGCATTGGCTGAGTTTTAAATGCAGAACAATAAAACACAGGCAATGTTTAAAATTACGTTTCAGAGAAGTGGTGCTTTTTGGAGTTTATAGCAAGTGCTTATAATAAAGTTCAAAACAATCAGTTTGTATTCATCAAATGAGTTGACTGTAGTAGGCTACACATGGAATTTTCAGTGTGAACACAATGGGCACATTGCGAACACAGCTGCAGACATTATCCAGAAACATTACTTATAATACACAATCCAGAAGTCTAATCCTGCCTGAACAATACTTCATTCTCTGTGCATGTGCATAAAATGTGTTTTTAAACTGCATGTTGTAAATGTATATACAGTATAGTGAAACTGTAAGGCCAGTTCTTTTGTTTTGATGACTATGAGGCAATTTATTTCCTGATATTTATATCTGTATGTGTTAAAAACAACTTAGAACATGGTAACTTGTTTGAACTTGCCCATTTTTCCAAGTGATCAAAAAACTGGAGCCGGTGTTTCTTGTTGCCCAGATGTTTGCCCTGTTAGATTGATTCTTTAAACAGTTAATAGCTCTGAAATGCTCTTATTAGTTTAAGCCCTGTGTTACAGCTGTAAAGGCTGAATTTGTTGTTAAAAAGGATAAACCAACATGTTGACCAGAGAGATGTCTATGGCAACGAAGCAAGCCATTTTGAGGCTGAGAAAAGAGGGAAAACCAATCAGAGCCATTGTACAAGAACTGGGCATAGTCCATCCATCTATCCATCATCTGTAGCCGCTTATCCTCTGGGCATAGTCAGTACAACAAAATGGTTGTCTGTGTCTATGTGTCAGCCCTGTGATGACCTGGCGACTTGTCCAGGGTGTACCCCGCCTTTCGCCCGTAGTCAGCTGGGATAGGCTCCAGCTTGCCTGTGACCCTGTAGAACAGGATAAAGCGGCTACAGATAATGAGATGAGATGAGAGATGACCAAGGAAACAGTTGATAACAGAATCATTGTGAAAGCTGTGAAGAAAACCCCAAAAACAACAGTCAGTGGCATCAACACCAACCTCCACAGGGCAGGGGCGAAGGTATCACAGTAGAGGTGGGCAAACTACGGCCCGCGGGCCACATCCGGCCCGTTGGCGTTTTTAATCCGGCCCGCGGAAGACAATCATATAAACGCGATTGAGCAGATCTATATTTAATATAGCTTCAGTGTTATCACGTAGACAGGTGTTCTAGAGATCCGTCTTTCCAGTCAGTCGTATTCACGCGAGATTACATTTGCAGAGTGGTGCAGCGCGTGCCATGGAAGTCATTCTGGCGCCCATGCCACTGATGATCTCGAGAACACAGGATAAAACTTTATAATGAGTGGTCCTAAAAAAAGAAAAGTGGACAGTGAGTGCAGGGTGTTCAATAAAGAATGGACAACTAAATATTTTTTTGCTGAAGTCCAATCAAAGGCTGTATGCCTTATTTGCAAAGAAACCGTTGCAGTTTTAAAGGAATATAACATCAAATGGCACTTTTCCTCCAAGCATGCTAATTATGCTAACAACCAGTCAGCGCAAGAACGGACGGATACAGCTCAGCGGTTGCTAGCTGGTTTGCAGGCTCAGCAAAACACCTTCATCCGACAAACTGCCATTCAAGAATCAAGCACAAAGGCAAGTTATTTACTCGCATTTAAATTGGCCAAATCCAGCAAGCCTTTCTCCGAAGGGGAGTTTATTAAAGAATGTATGATCGAGACAGCAGGCATCTTGTGTCCTGAGAGCAAGGACAAATTTGAAAAAATTAGTTTATCACTCAGGACAGTGACTCACCGCATTGAACAGATTGACGATGACTTGGCTAGCATGCTGAATAAGAAAGCGGAGTCATTCACATTATATTCCCTGGCCTTAGACGAGAGCAATGACGTGAGAGACACCGCTCAGTTGTTAGTTTTCATCAGAGGGATTGACGACCAGTTTGAGATTACAGAAGAGTTTTTGGCCATGGAATCGCTAAAAGGGACAACGCGAGGAGAGGACCTGTATGGCAGTGTGTCGGGGGTCATCAAAAGGCTCAAGCTACCATGGAGTAAGCTCGCCAACGTTACCACAGACGGATCACCAAACCTAACGGGAAAAAACACAGGACTGCTAAAAAGAATTCAGGACAAAGTAAAAGCGGATATCCTGAGCAAGAAGTTATTTTCCTTCATTGCATTATCCACCAGGAAGCATTGTGTAAATCTGTACTGCAGCTTGACCACGTAGTGAAGCCAGTTGTCAAACTTGTCAACTTCATTCGAGCGAGGGGACTTCAGCATCGTCAGTTCATTGCATTTCTGGAAGAAACTGATGCCGATCACCAGGATTTGCTGTACCACTCCAATGTCCGCTGGTTAAGTTTGGGGAAGGTATGCCAACGTGTATGGGAGCTCAAACAGGAGATCATCTCGTTTTTGGAGCTGCATGGGAATTCTGACAACTTTCCTGAGCTGAGTGACACAGCTTGGCTTTGTGATTTCGCTTTTGCTGTGGACATACTGACTCACATGAATGACCTGAATGTGAAGCTACAAGGGAAAGAGCAGTTTGTTCATGAAATGCACCGAAACGTCATAGCCTTCAAAACCAAGCTTGATTTATTCTCAAAGCAAATGTCAAAGAAGTCATTCACTCATTTCCCCACACTGGCTACGTTGACAGAGGCCCCTCGACGTGTGACGAAATACACGGGATTACTGGACGACCTGCATAAAGAATTCTGTCGTCAGTTCTCTGACTTCAACAAAATTGACAAGTTGCTTCAGATGGTGTCATGTCCCTTCACACAGAACCCCGAAACGGCGTCACAGGAGTTACAGCTAGAACTCATTGATCTTCAGAGTGACTCCGTCTTGAAAGAAAAGTTCAACTCAGTTACACTGCGTGAGTTTTATGCTTCACTGAGTGCAGACACATTTCCAAACATCCTAAGGATGGCACAGAGGATGCTGGTGTTGTTTGGCTCCACGTATGTGTGTGAGCAAACTTTCAGTGTGATGAACATAAACAAAGCACCCCACAGATCCCAGCTGAGTGATGAACACCTCAGATCTGTTCTGAGACTTGCCACAACAAAACTAACACCAGACTTTGATGCGCTGGCAAAGAAGGGCGATCAACAACACTGCTCCCACTAAAAGTGAATGTGAGTATTAACACTTTCTCTTTTTAAAACTATGTTAGCACTGTAATAAGATGGTAGTCACATGTTTACAGACATAATAATATAAAAAGTATAACTTTTAGTAATTTTGGTTGTCGTGGGTGGCTGCTGTAGTGCTGGTGTTTGTTTTTAAGTACCATGTGCGTTTGGGTGTCTGCTCCGCCCCTCATTTATGTCCCTGTCTGCTATTATAGGTGTATTATGAGCAGCTGACCTTGCTTCTGCTTATATCTGTTCCTGGACTTTTGCCTGTGGAGGTTATTCTGATCTATGAGTGGCCTTTTGGAATATGAAAACCTGTTTGGAACCTGTGTTTTGATTTTTTGAGGACTGGAAATATTTCAGTGAGTGACTTTGAACCTGAAAACCAGTTTGGAGTTTTTTGCTTTCTTGAGCTGTTTTGTTTGATTTTGTGGGCTGGATGGATCCAGTGCCAAACCATTGAACTGCAAACATGTTGGCATGGTGTGGTACCCAAACTGTTGAACTGCAAACATTTTGGAATGGTGTGGTACCTCTCCTACTAATGGTGGTTGGTTGTACTGGCAGGCTGGAAGTGGATGGTTAAAAAAAAACACTCAGGTGTAAATCTACGAGTTCAGTGAAATGTACAAAAATGATATGTACTGCTATGTAATTTAGTTCAATTTAATGATATGCAATTTAGTTGTATGTATAAAATGATACAAATATACAAATACACTGGCATCCTACTCATCCTGGCAGCTCAAAGATGTAATTTAAGAATTAAGTGTGCTACTTTTCTTACTGTCACATGTGTGTGTGTTACTTTTCTGGATGGATCCAGTGCCAATCTATTGAACTGCAAACATTTTTCTGCTCTGCCTTTGTTGACTGAGAACTAAAATAAATGTCAATCTGATCTGCATTTGGGTCTCTGTCAGTGAAGGCCTTACAATAACACTAAAGCTTTTCCAGTTTATGTTCGATATGTATGAATTTGGTGCTGGCCCGGCCCGCCTGGCAAATTTCAAAAGTCAATGTGGACCCTGAGCAAAAAAGTTTGCCCACCCCTGTATCACAGGCTACCATTTGAAGGAGATTTTGAGAGCAGAAATATAGAGGCCATTCCACAAGATTTAAACCACTCATCACTCAGTATGAATCAGAAGACCAGACTGGACTTCTCAAAGAAATACAAAGATGAGCCAAAAAAGTTCTTGGAACCAAGATTAACCTGTACCAAGGTGATGGAAAGGCCAAAGTGTGGAGAAAGAAAGGATTGGCTCATGATCCAAAGCAGACAACCTCATGGATCAAGCATACTGGAGATAGTGTCAGTGTCATGGACTTCATCAGGAGGAAAAAATGGAAGGGTTTAGACTTGGTAAGTCTTTACCCAAGTGAGCAGTATTTCACCTCCTGAAGAGCAGACTGAAGGGAGAAGCCCCCCAAAACAAACAACAACTAAAGAAAGCTGTGGTACAAGCCTGGAAAAGTATCACAAAAGTAAAATGGTGACATCAGTAGGTCACCAGCTTGATGCAGTTTTCTCAAGCAAAGGATACGCAGCTACATAATATTTTTTTCTCCTGGCGCTGTGGGAGACAGCTGCCTCTCCAGTAGCTCTGTAGTTTTTAGCTCTTTAAACCTCTTTTTTCTCACTTTTTTACTTTTCTGCTCTTCTTACGAAGACATAGTGTGTTTTTCTTCATATCACATGGATATTTTTAACTTTAACACGCAACCAGGAGACAGTTTTCTCACTTATTCAAGAGAGGAGCTGCTGGCCCTGAAAACAATGGGACGAGCCGGGATATGACACCCCATCCAGGCGGAGCTGAGGAGGAGACCCAGGGGCTGCAAAGCCAGAGCTAAGCTAAAGGCTAGGCTAGTGGACAACCAGAGGCGCTGCAAACCATCCATTCCCTCCATTATCATGGGGAATGTGAACTCGCTGCCGAATAAGGTCGACAAGCTATCCACACTGAACAACCAGCGGATTTACTGTGAGAGCAGCATGTTTATTTTTATGGAGACATGGCTAACCCACCTTGCACCGGATGCTAATGTGGACCTGAGGGGATTCACTGCTGTGAGAGCCAACAGAGACACTAAACCATGCAGGAAAAGGAAAGGTGGGGGACTCATCATTTACGTGAACAACTGCTGGTGTAACCCAGGACATATGTCCATAAAGACAGTCTTATGTTGCCCGGACTTGGAGCTGCTAGCCGTTAGCCTGCGGCCATATTATCTGCCGAGGGAGTTCAGTCACGTGATCACCATCTGTGCTTACATCCCTCCGAGGGCAAACGCAGCCGCTGTATGTGAGAGGATTCACTCTGTCACAGCAAGGCTGCAGACACAGCACCCTGAGGCATTTATCATCATTTCTGGGGACTTTAATCACGCTACTTTGGACTCTACTTTGGCTGCTTTTTACCAGGTTGTGGACTGTCCAACAAGGAACAACAGGACAATTGACTTGCTGTATGCTAATGTGAGGGATGCATACAGAGTCACACCCCTCCCCCCACTAGGAAAGTCTGACCACAACCTGGTTCATCTACAGCCAAAGTGCACCCCCCTGGTCCAAAGGCAGCCTGCAACAACTAGCTCCATCAGGAGGTGGTCCCCTGAAATGGAAGATGCCCTCAGAGACTGTTATGACACCACGGACTGGGATGTGCTGCTTAGCCCACACTGTGAGGACATAGAGGGGCTGACACACTGTCTGACAGATTACCTCAACTTCTGTGCAGACGTGGTCTCCCCCGCTAAGACTATACAGTGTTACCTTAATAACAAACCATGGGTAACACAGGAAGTCAAAGCTGTCCTCAACAGGAAGAAGGCCGCCTTCAGGAGCAGGGATAGGGAGGCGATGAAAGCAGCACAGCAGGAGGTAAAACACTGCATGAGGGAAGCTAAGGACAGCTACAGGAGGAAGGTGGAGCAGAAGCTGAAGGAGAACAGCATGAGGGAGGTCTGGGAAGGTGTGAAAACCATCACAGGCCACAATACAAAGACCAGAGTTGTTGAGGGGACAGTGGAGAGGGCAAATGAGTTGAATGACTTTTTCAATCGGTTCAACCAGCCCACATCCCCCCCACCCTCTCCCTCTCTGCAGCCATCTCTCCTTCTTCCCTCAACGCACCTCCCCCCAGTCATCACAGCAGCCCCCTCCTCCCCTACCTCAACACAGACTCCTCCATGCATTACTACAGACCAGGTCAGAGGTCAACTGAGGAAGCTTCACCCCAGGAAAGCAGCAGGCCCGGACAAGGTGTGTCCCTGACTACTGAAGACCTGTGCTGCTGAACTGGATGAACCACTCCAATGCATCTTCAACCTCAGCCTGCAGCTGGGGAGAGTGCCCACCCTCTGGAAGACATCATGTATCATTCCAGTTCCCAAAAAGAATCGGCCCAGCGAGTTGAACGACTTCCGACCGGTGGCACTCACTTCACATCTGATGAAGACGTTGGAGCGGCTATTCCTCAGCCTCCTCAGACCCCATGTACAACATGCCCAGGACTGTCTGCAATTTGCGTACCGGGCAGGTGTCGGTGTGGAAGACGCCATCCTCTACCTGCTACACCAAGCCCACTCGCATCTGGATAAGGGAAATAGCACAGTGAGGATCCTCTTCTTGGACTTCTCGAGTGCCTTCAACACCATCCAGCTCCTATTGCTTCAGGACAAACTGAACAGGATGCGAGTGGACCCCTGCCTGGTCACCTGGATCTCCAGCTACCTCACTGACAGGCCGCAGTACGTCAGGCTGAAGGACATCACATCTGACACTGTGATTAGCAGCACCGGAGCACCCCAGGGCATGGTGCTGGCCCCTCTTCTCTTCACCCTGTACACCGCGGACTTCTGCTACAACTCGGAGCTGTGTCACATCCAGAAGTTTGCCAATGACACAGCCATCATTGGGTGTATCAGTGACGACAGAGAGGAGGAGTATAGGAGCCTGGTGAAGGACTTTGCTGTGTGGTGCAACAGGAACCATCTGCAGCTCAACACCTCAAAGACCAAGGAGCTGGTCATTGACTTTGGGAGGTCCAGACCAAGGTCATGACCAGTTCTGATCGAGGGAGTCGAGGTGGAGGCTGTGGATTCCTACAAGTACCTCAGGCTGTGGCTGGACAGCAAGCTGGACTGGACTTGCAACACCAAACACTTATACAGGAAGGGAAAGAGCAGTCTATACTTCCTTAGGAGGCTTCGGTCCTTTAACATCTGCAGGAAACTCCTGTGGATGTTCTATCAGTCCGTGGTCACCAGTGTCCTGTTTTACACCGTGGTGTGCTGGGGGGGCAGCACATCCAAGAAGGACACATCCAGGCTGGACAAACTGATCAGGCGGGCCGGCTCTGTGGTCGACATGAAGCTGGGGACTCTGGTGACGGTGGCAGAGAAGAGGTCTATGGATAAACTATTAAACATCATGGACGATGCCAGTCACCCTCTACACACCGTCATCAGCAATCAGAGGAGCCTGTTCAGTGACAGAATGCTCCTTCCCAAGTGCAGGACGAACAGACTTAAAAAATCCTTTGTCCCTCACGCCATCAGACTGTACAACTCCTCTCTGGGGGGGAGGAGGGGTAACAGGAGGACACAGGATAGGAAGGAGCAGTAGCCTAGCCTAACAATAAGCAATACCGGACAATGTGCAATATAAAGTGCAATATCTCTCCTACCGCCGCCCCCCCTTCTCCCCACCTTTTTTCCCCTTTTTTTCTACTTCCCCCTCCCCCTTCCTCTCTTCCCTATATCTTATTCTTTTTATTTATTTGTATATCTCATCTCATCTCATTATCTCTAGCCGCTTTATCCTGTTCTACAGGGTCGCAGGCAAGCTGGAGCCTATCCCAGCTGACTACGGGCGAAAGGCGGGGTTCACCCTGGACAAGTCGCCAGGTCATCACAGGGCTGACACATAGACACAGACAACCATTCACACTCACATTCACACCTACGCTCAATTTAGAGTCACCAGTTAACCTAACCTGCATGTCTTTGGACTGTGGGGGAAACCGGAGCACCCGGAGGAAACCCACGTGGACACGGGGAGAACATGCAAACTCCACACAGAAAGGCCCTCACCAGCCCCGGGGCTCGAACCCAGGACCTTCTTGCTGTGAGGCGACAGCGCTAACCACTACACCACCGTGCCGCCGGACTTTTTCATATCTTTTTTTTTTTGTATATGTAAATATGGGCGGCACGGTGGTGTAGTGGTTAGGGTTGTCGCCTCATAGCAAGGAGGTCCAGATTCGAGCCCCGTGGCCGGCGAGGGCCTTTCTGTGCGGAGTTTGCATGTTCTCCCCGTGTCCGCGTGGTTTTCCTCCGGGTGCTCCGGTTTCCCCCACAGTCCAAAGACATGCAGGTTAGGTTAACTGGTGAATGTGAGTATGAATGGTTGTCTGTGTGTCAGCCCTGTGATGACCTGGCAACTTGTCCAGGGTGTACCCTGCCTCTCGCCCGTAGTCGGCTGGGATGGGCTCTAGCTTGCCTGCGACCCTGTAGAACAGGATAAAGTGGCTAGAGATAATGAGATGAGATATGTGAATACTGAATTTATCTAGAAGTTTTCTCTATTTTCTATTCTCTGTTTATTCTGTAATGATGCTGCTGTAATTTTAATTTCCCTGAGAGAACCCTCCCAAAGGGATCATTAAAGTTCTGTCTAATCTAATCTAATCTAATCTAATCTCTTATTTACTTTAAGACTATCTGTTCCTATACCTTTGATCACCTAAAATGTGATAGTCTGCCACTAAAGATGTCATGTTCTAAGTTGTTAAATACTGTACATCTAGATACAAATATTGGGAAACGAAAGCTGAAATTTTGATCTACTGTTGATATATTCATTTTTTGATCTCAAATCCAAATGTCTTCAGTGTAGAGCACAAACTGAAGTACAGGCCTTTCCATTCCAATACTTTTAGAGGGGACTGTATTTCATAAACCGTGTGTGGGGGTGGGTGTCTGCTGTTGGATCACAAACCTGCACAGCATAATGCAGGGCAGCGCAGGCAGGATGAAGGCTCAGGTTTCCAAATGGCTGAATCCGAGGCTTTTCCCAGCCCCCTTCACTGCTCCACTCGATGAGCAGCATGTGGTCTGTGAACACGGTGCCGAAGGCCTGGTTCTCTGACTTACCGGTAGGTTTAGGTTTACGGCTCTCACACAGCTGGACCACTGTGTCTGCTGCCTGAGAGAAAGGAGCAAAAAAAAAAATGCCATTTTAAGACGTGTACACCAAAATATGTAAAATGATGGGGATTTTGTGACATAGTAGTAGTGTTTGTATATACATATTGACAATATGACATATTATTGACATATTTGTAATAGTCTTAGTTATCTTTTTACAGTAAAAAATATCATTAATATTACTACTTGATTGCAAAGCATTTCAAACTATGAAGAATTTGAAATGTGCTCTATAAACAAATTTTTCAAAAGGGTGCTTGGACCCCACAGATCACTGCTTATGGCTTTATTTAAGGGCCAGGCACTAACACTCCTATTTTTTGTTAGGATATTTATTTTTCTTCTTCTTCTCCACTAAAACAGATCCACAGGTGTCCATATGTAACCATACAATCACAATATCCAAATATAGCTGCAAGCAGTGACGAAAGTCCTGAGCACCTCTGGTATGGACCCTTTTCAGTCACGTGACCTTCGTAAACGCGACCGCCATTTTGGACATGTAGTGGACTTCGGCTCGAATCAGTTTGAATGCGAGGAAGGCGACAAACGAAAAACATAAAAGAAAAAGGAGCGAGATGCAGAAAACACCTTCACTATCCAGCGACGTAGGGTATTTACAGGGCGAGCAGAGGGAGAGGTATTTGCAAAAATTGAGGTTAGCAGGCTTAGAGAACGACGTTTACCTGCTTCCACCAGGATTGTTCACTGACGTACGGAAGTACACGAAGCCCTCGTCTTTACCTGACTTCGGCCCACATGATCTGTATACCTATGTCATTAAAAACCCATCGCCATACACATACACGCCAACGTCCGAGGTTCCGGAGCGCGCTCCGGCTTGCTCCAGGAGTGCTCCGGCCAAGGTTCCGGAGCGCGCTCCGGCTTGCTCCAGGAGTGCTCCGGCCGACGTTCCGGAGCGCGCGCCGGCTTGCTCCAGGAGTGCTCCGGCCGAGGTTACGGAGCGCGCTCCGGCTTGCTCCGGAGCAAGCCGGTGCGCGCTGCTTAATTTGAGGGGAACCTCGGCCGGAGCACTCCGGGAGCAAGCCGGCGCGCGCTGCTTAATTTGAGGGAGAGCAAGCCGGAGCGCGCTCCGGAACCTCGGACGTCGGCTCCGGCAGCTATTTATACTGGATCCGGTGTAAATAGCTGCCGGATCATAATTACAGTAAACTAGTAAATACAGTAAAGGAAAAACTTGAGACTGAAAGGTTTTAACAGTCATCCAAATGACTGAACGTAAACATTGCTACAGTAATATACCAGCTACTTGTTGACATTAGCTAGTCAACAATAGCTACTACAGAAGAACAAAGAGGTTACAATGGGTTATTTTGACCTATTTGGTTACACACTCGCCGCCACAGAATGTTAACAGCAATGTAATGCCTTTTCTGGCTAATTTTATTCATCTTACCTCCAACAAAGTGGTCACTACACAAGCGTTGGTATGCCGAGGACTGCCAATCTGTTAATGGCCGCTATCCATCTTCTCCGTCGGGATCCGATAAAATGATAACCCTTGCCTTGTTTGTTGATGGTTACTACATCCAGGTGCACAACAATATAGTGGCATGATGGAAGTCTTGCTGAAAGTAAAAACTTTCTTTGCTGCCGTTCCTCAATGTTGGCTGTGGTAAACTACTGGTAGTACACGTCCAAAATGGCGGCCGCGTTTGTCATGACGTCACGTGAAAAGGGTCCATACCAAATCTGGCATGAATCCAACAAACTGCCTCGGAGGAGAACGTCAAATTGTAACGTGTCAAAATCCACAAACCCAAAAATAACTCAGTTCCTATTGAGTATGACTAATACAACGTCCATTACAATTTTGCTCATCTTGGGGCACCCCAAGCACCCTTGGGGCAAGGATGACTGGAGGAGTAGCACCTTTCTGGTTGACCATTTAACATCTAGATGTCCCAGACTGGTCTCCCCATATCCATTATTTTGTGAAGCGCAAAATCAAATCAAATCAAATCAAGTTTATTTGTACAGCGCTTTTAACAATAAACATTGTCGCAAAGCAGCTTTACAGAATTTGAACGACTTAAAACATGAGCTAATTTTATCAATAATCTATCCCCAATGAGCAAGCCTGTGGCGACGGTGGCAAGGAAAAACTCCCTCAGACGACATGAGGAAGAAACCTCGAGAGGAACCAGACTCAAAAGGGAACCCATCCTCATTTGGGCAGCAAAATAGGCCAACCCAACATCATGGCCCACCATCTAGCCTCTCACAGGGCAAAGACCGTCCACTGTGCCTCCATGTTGACGCCCCTGGTTTTGCAGAATGTGGTAGACCCTGAAAAAAAATCAGGGTCAGCCCACTTACCCTTCAACAATGAGCCTCTTTGAACAAGATCTGGTGATATGTGTTACTTCATGTTTCCACTCCATAATCTACTCATCAAGGAATGCAAGCCTTCTTGCCCACTTCCTGGGGCTAGCACCCCCTTTCTGTGGAAACCTTTACCCGCTACGGACCCGAAAACATGACCCCACACACCAACCAAGTTTGACAAGGATAGGTGAAATGAGATATTGGGGAAGAGTCTCAATGATATGTGGGGGTGCTATGGAGTCCCCCAGACACACCCAGGGCCAAACCTCTATCCCTGATAGGTAGGATATCCCTGATATCCTGATTTCATGAGTTTTCGCCCATGGGAACCACCTCAAAAATGGCCAAGTCTTGAAGAAGAAGAAGAAGAAGAAGAAGAATCATCCTTCGGAAAACAACAGGGCCTTGCACCTTGGTGCAGTGCCCTCCGGTGGACATTGGAGGCCATGCACCTCTAGTGCTCAGGCCCTAATACAGTAGTGCTTGAAAGTTTGTGAACCCTTAAGAATTTTCTATATTTCTGCATAAATATGACCTAAAACATCATCAGACTTTCACACAAGTCCTAAAAGTAGATAAAGAGAACCCAATTTAAAAAATGAGACAAAAATATTATACTTGGTCATTTATTTATTGAGGAAAATGATCCAATATTACATATCTGTGAGTGGCAAAAGTATATGAACCTTTGCTTTCAGTATCTGGTGTGACCCCCTTGTGCAGCAATAACTGCAACTAAACATTTGCGGTAACTGTTGATCAGTCCTGCACACCGGCTTGGAGGAATTTTAGCCCGTTCCTCCGTACAGAACAGCTTCAACTCTGGGATGTTGGTGGGTTTCCTCACATGAACTGCTCGCTTCAGGTCCTTCCGCAATATTTCGATTGGATTAAGGTCAGGACTTTGACTTGGCCATTCCAAAACATTCACTTTATTCTTCTTTAACCATTCTTTGGTAGAACGACTTGTGTGCTTAGGGGCGTTATCTTGCTGCACGACCCACCTTCTCTTGAGATTCAGTTCATGGACAGATGTCCTGACATTTTCCTTTAGAATTCGCTGGTATAATTCAGAATTCATTGTTCCATCAATGATGGCAAGCCGTCCTGGCCCAGATGCAGCAAAACAGGCCCAAACCATGATACTACCACCACCATGTTTCACAGATGGGATAAGGTTCTTATGCTGGAATGCAGTGTTTTCCTTTCTCCAAACATAACACTTCTCATTGAAACCAAAAAGTTCTATTTTGGTCTCCTCCATCCACAAAACATTTTTCCAATAGCCTTCTGGCTTGTCCATGTGATCGTTAGCAAACTGCAGACGAGCAGCAAACTTCCTTTTGGAGAGCAGTGGCTTTCTCCTTGCAACCCTGCCATGCACACCATTGTTGTTCAGTGTTCTCCTGATGGTGGACTCGTGAACATTAACATTAGCCAATGCGAGAGAGGCCTTCAGTTGCTTAGAAGTTACCCTGAGGTCCTTTGTGACCTCGCTGACTATTACACGCCTTGCTCTTGGAGTGATCTTTGTTGGTCGACCACTCCTGGGGAGGGTAACAATGGTCTTGAATTTCCTCCATTTGTACACAATCTGTCTGACTGTGGATTGGTGGAGTCCAAACTCTTTAGAGATGGTTTTGTAACCTTTTCCAGCCTGATGAGCATCAATAACGCTTTTTCTGAAGTCCTCAGAAATCTCCTTTGTTCGTGCCATGATACACTTCCACAAACGTGCTGTGAAGATCAGACTTTGATAGATCCCTGTTCTTTAAATAAAACAGGGTGCCCACTCACACCTGATTGTCATCCCATTGATTGAAAACACCTGACTCTAATTTCACCTTCAGATTAATTGCTAATCCTTGAGGTTCACATACTTTTGCCACTCACAGATATGTAATATTGGATCATTTTCCTCAATAAATAAATGACCAAGTATAATATTTTTGTCTCATTTGTTTAACTGGGTTCTCTTTATCTACTTTTAGGACTTGTGTGAAAATCTGATGATGTTTTAGGTCATATTTATGCAGAAATTTAGAAAATTCTAAAGGGTTCACAAACTTTCAAGCACCACTGTAAATCAGGACATCATTGACTACATATAGTATAATACACTGCCAAAAATGATATCTTAGCAAGTGAAAATATCTTGAAAATAGTTGAAACGATCAAGCATTTCCTATTAGAAGAATACAAGACACCAACTCTGAGATTATTAAACCTAGTTCTAGATTGCAACCAACTTATTCTAAGATGTCTTATCAAGTAAAAATATCTGTCCATGCAGCAAGATCATTTCACTAGTATGAAATAATTTTCTCCTCAAATTCAGTGTTCAATTTTTTGCAGTACACATGTTCTTGTTTTCATTCAGTCCTGGAACAAAGCAGATGACAACATAAATCATAAATGATAGAAACCATCTGAAGTTCCTTGATACAATTAGGCCATGAAACAAACAATTACACATTTTACTATGCTCTTACTGAAAGTTCAGACTGTCAGCTCAAGTGCACTCGGTTAAGTAAATACTGGACATGCTGTATGCCTGAGGGCAGATACCAAGGTGAAAGTGAGATAATGGTCTCTCTCTAGTTTCACGTCCAACACTGAGTGTACTCTGTCTTTCATGACACACATTGAAATAAACCTTTGGTTACTACTCTAAAGTTATAAACTCTAAAGCTGTTGGCTTTTAACTCTCTTGACATAAATACACTAGATCCAGTGTGTCATGGGTCATACGGTAATCTTTGACTCATCAGTGAAGCAAAATCCAGCATGCAGGAAGACTTGTATTAGGAAAACACATGCAGCTTTGTCTGCTCACTGAGTTTGGGATATGCACATTTTTCCTTTTTTTTTCTTCACGTCAAAGCTTATAGAATTGCCTTAAAGAGTCGGTAGCTGAATGCAGGACATCCTAACCATTAAATCAGCTTAGGAGGTTAAATATTTACCACAATCATGCTCTGAAGTCTGATTTACTTCAACATCAGAAGGTGTTTTAATTTCACTACCTATAATGTTAATAATAAAGAAAATCTCTTCAGTAAAGCTGGGGAGGTGTTTTTTATCTGTTTGTTTATCGTTCTCTACATAAGTGTGTTCCAGCTGCTTTCAGGTCGTCCTGCAACTCTTTTCAAGTGACTGCTGGCTTCTGTTTTATCTTCCCTATCATTAGTCTAAGAGCGTGGTGTGAAATCTTGCATAGCCTGGCTTCTGTCTGAGGACAATCAGTTGTGGTTTCATGAATTTTCCACCTGTAAATCAAACCAGCTGCTCTGACTGGGGTGTTAAAGGACTTCACGTTGTCTCTGTAGCTTTTTCCTTTTGTGTGTTGCTTAATAATGTTTTCTCTGACTAACCAATAGAATGAAAGGGATGACGTCAACCAATGAAAACGTCACTGCAACCTTGGGTGCGTTCACCTTACTTATGAATGGGTTACTGTTAAACAAGGTTCATCCACTCCCACCATCCAGGGCTTTGTTACCTGTATATGTACTTCAATTATTTTTTTCTTTAGCAGTACAATGACTTGTCACTGAGGCAGTACCCTCAAAGGTACTTACAGTGGTGCTTGAAAGTTTGTGAACCCTTTAGAATTTTCTATATTTCTGCATAAATATGACCTAAAACATCATCAGATTTTCACACAAGTCCTAAAAGTAGATAAAGAGAACCCAGTTAAACAAATGAGACAAAAATATTATACTTGGTCATTTATTTATTGAAGAAAATGATCCAATATTACATATCTGAGAGTGGCAAAAGTATGTGAACCTTTGCTTCAGTATCTGGTGTGACCCCCTTGTGCAGCAATAACTGCAACTAAACGTTTGCGGTAACTGTTGATCAGTCCTGCACACCGGCTTGGAGGAATTTTAGCCCGTTCCTCCGTACAGAACAGCTTCAACTCTGGGATGTTGGTGGGTTTCCTCACATGAACTGCTCGCTTCAGGTCCTTCCGCAATATTTCGAGTGGATTAAGGTCAGGACTTTGACTTGGCCATTCCAAAACATTCACTTTATTCTTCTTTGTGCACATGCACAGTTATGGTGGCGATGATGGCGGTCAATCTCTGTGAAAAGCTCTTGCTTGTTTTCGTTATTTGTGCAGTTTTAGTGTTACAAATCAAAGTCAAACTGAAATCATTGACAATTGGAAGATACATAGACCCCGTTGGTGAACTTTTAATGGCTGATGGTGATTTTATTGGTGAGAATTTTGGACTTTTGTGTGTCGGTGGTTTGCTGCCCAGCGCTGATGGTCACGAATGTAAACAACAACAAAGATGGCGGCGCCCAGGTGACAGTTTGACAACAACAAGATTGACAACTTCACAGACCTGCTGGCATCACGGACTGATACTACTGCTGTTGAGCAGAGATGTTCACATAAATCCTGGTCCAGTTCAACAGTTTAACCAGGATCCCTGTGGAGTTTGCCAAAATCAGGTGAAATCCGGTGAGAAAGGGATACAGTTTGACTCTTGTGATGTATGGCACCATGTCAGGTGTCTGCCAGCAGCAATCTCATTGACTGATTACCAGTACGATGTCCTGTCATCAAGTGATGCCGAGTGGCACTGTCATACATGTAAACCTCCGGCCGTCGGGGCTGATTCAGAACGCGAGGCTGAGCCGGTGCAGACCGAGATTGAGAACGATGACTGGACGTGTTTGAAGAAGAAAGGTCTTCACATACTACATCTGAACGTGAGGAGCCTTCTTCCGAAGATTGATGAGGTGAGAAACATCGCTCATCGATGGAACCCATCAGTGTTGTGTTTCTCTGAAACCTGGCTGGACTGTACCATCTTGGATCCAGAAGTTGACATCCCTGGCTATTCCTATGTTCGAAAGGACAGAGATCGGAATGGCGGCGGTGTTGTAGTTTATATACGCAACAACATCGCGTTCAATGTACGACCTGACATGATGGACAATGACCTGGAAGCTGTTTGGGTGAATATCCTCCTCCCAAAGACTAAGCCCATTCTTCTCAGTGCCTGTTATAGACCACCCGATGTGAACAATTTCTATAACATCTTGGAGGAAGTGTGCTCGAACGCTGAAGGTTTTGTTGACAGTGAAGTGATAATAACTAGTGATTTCAATACAAATGTGTCAACATCTAAGACTAATTCACTTGTTAACTCTCTAAAATATTTCTGTTCAATGTTTGATCTTCATCAAATGATTACAGAACCAACAAGAGTGTGTGAATCTAGTCAGACTACCATAGATTTGATGCTTGTATCTGATCAGGATAAAATCTGTCAAAGTGGTGTGATAACTTGTGGTATGAGTGATCATATGGCTATTTATTGTA
Source organism: Neoarius graeffei (assembly GCF_027579695.1). Taxonomy (NCBI): domain Eukaryota; kingdom Metazoa; phylum Chordata; class Actinopteri; order Siluriformes; family Ariidae; genus Neoarius; species Neoarius graeffei. The sequence continues at coordinate 62,634,537 of NC_083589.1, read as the reverse complement.
CCAGGAAGGTTCTAAGATCAAAAGCAACAGGTCATAATACGATAAAGGTTCGGTCAATGAAACATTACACTGCTGAGGTATTCTGTGAAAGACTGTCTATGATTGATTGGTCGAGTGTGTTAAACTGTATGAATGTTGATCAAGCTTGGCGTAACTTTACAACCATGTTTATCTGTGTGTTGGATAGTATCGCTCCTGTTAAGTCTATCTCTGTGAAACACCGTACTGAGCCTTGGGTCAGTACTGAGATCTTGGAGGCGATCAACAGAAGAGATCAAGCTTTGAAGGAGTCCAAGAAATCAAATGATCAGTCTGAATTCAAACGTCTTCGGAATAAGGTTAATCGAATGATAGACAAGGCAAAGGTGGACTACTACAAAAATAATCTTCAATCAAACCAAAATAATCCCAAAAAACTCTGGCAGCTGTGTAAACAGCTTGGTTCTTCCAAAAAACAAAAATCCAACTTTTCAATAGGTCTCAAAATTGATGGGATTGTATCTTTTAATCTTACAGCAGTGGTGTTAAAATTTAATTCCTTTTTTACCACCATTACTACAATTCTTGTAGATTCCCTCCCCATACCTTCTGGTACATTTGGTCAAAATCACATAAATAATTTTTATAAAACTTTTGGAGTTCAGCAGGACGCTTTTGCTTTGTCTACCATCGAGGTTTCTGAGGTGTGTAAAATGCTGAGGACTCTGGACTCATATATGGCATCACTCATATAATTAATATTTCGATCCAAACGGGCAAGTTTCCCAAATTATTTAAAATAGCTAAAGTAACCCCCTTGTACAAAAAAGGTTCAAAAACAGACTGTGGTAACTATCGGCCAGTCTCTGTCCTCAGTATTTTGTCAAAGGTGCTGGAAAGGGTTGTTTACAACCAGTTGTACGAATACTTACAAAACAACGGTTTATTGTATCATCTTCAATCAGGTTTCCGTCAATCATATTCTACCGATTCATGCTTAATATACCTAACAGACTACCTTAAAGGTGAGATTGATCAAGGTAGATACTGTGGTATGGTTCTTTTAGACCTACAAAAAGCATTTGATACGGTTAATCATGAGATTTTGTTGTACAAACTAAAGGCAATCGGATGTTGTGATAGTGTCGTTGCATGGATGCATTCATATTTAACTGGTCGAGAACAAAGAGTGTCTGTAAATGGTATTTTGTCGGAAACGGCAGCTATAACCTGTGGTGTACCTCAGGGTAGTATCCTCGGTCCATTGTTGTTTTTACTCTATGTCAATGACATGAAATCAGCTGTCAATTGTGAGTTACTTTTATACGCAGATGATTCTGCTCTCTTGGTGTCAGACAAAGATGTACAGGTCATCGAACAATCTCTGAGTACCGAGCTATCCAATGTGTACGAGTGGTTAGTCGATAACAAATTGTCTCTCCATCTAGGTAAAACGGAATCAATCCTTTTTGGCTCAAAACCAAAAATCAATAAAATTCAAAATTTAAACATACAATGTAACAGTAAACAAATTATTCCAAAACTCAAAATAAAATATCTTGGAGCAATCATTGATAATTACGTTTCTGGCTAAGATATGGCCCAATCAGTTATTCAAAAGGTCAGCTCCAGGACCAAATATCCGGCTCGTAAATCAAAATACCTGGATGGCGAGACGATGAAGTTATTGGCTACCGCTCTGGCTCAGTGTCTCTTCGACTATTCGTGTTCTTCTTGGTACAGTGGTCTTACTAAAAAAACTAAGCACAAACTTCAAACGTGTCAAAATAAGTTAATTCGTGTTGTATTAAAACTCCATCCTCGTACCCACATTACCCCTGCCCACTTTATTCAACTTAATTGGTTACCAATAGAAAAACGTGTTGTCCAACTAAAGCTAAATCATGTTCATCAAATTGTAAATAACACCTCCCCTTCTTATCTCTCTTCGTTTTGTACCACTGTCAGCCAAGTCCATAACATCCGAACTCGAGCAAGTGTCAGGTCACTGGCCTTACCCAGATTTAAGACCACACTGGGTAAGAGCACATTCAGGTACACGGGAGCTGCAGACTGGAACAGCCTACCCACAAGTGTTCAAACGCTCACCAATAAACAAACGTTTAAGAAACAAGTCAAAAGGTTTTTATTAGAATCATTAAAAATGGACTCTCCCATGTACTTTTAATATGTTTGTAAATTGTCACTCAATTTCTGTGTAATAATAAGTCTGTGATAACAATTGAGATATTTTGTGATATTATAAAACTTGTGATATGTTATATTTCTTAAATTTATTTACTATTAATATTATTAATGTTATTTTTATACACTTTGTTTATTTACACATTTGTTGTAATTTTTGTCCTCTATCATACTGTCACCATTTTGTAATTTTTATGAGGACCACAATGGAAATAAGTCATTTTATTAGACTTTTTTGTGTCATCCTCGGTTTTTTACGTCTTTATAATAATTAAATGTGTATTTTATTGTAAATGTACATGTGGAAAACCTAAATAAAATCAAAATCAAATCTTTAACCATTCTTTGGTAGAACGACTTGTGTACTTAGGGTCGCTGAGTACACCCCCTTTGAAAATAAAATTTTAAACAATATCTCAATGAACACAAACAATTTCCAAAACGTTGACAAGACAAAGTTTAATATAACATCTGTTTAATTTATAATGTGAAAGTAAGGTTAATAATATAACTTAGATTACACATTTTTTTTTCAGTTTTACTCAAATTAGGGTGGTGCAAAAAACGAGTACACCCCACAACAAAACCTACTCCATCTAGTACTTTGTATGGCCTCCATGATTTTTAATGACAGCACCAAGTCTTCTAGGCATGGAATGAACAAGTTGGGGACATTTTGCAACATCAATCTTTTTCCATTCTTCAACAACGACCTCTTTTAGTGACTGGATGCTGTTTCATAAATAAAGTTCCATTTTGCTCAAGTGTGTTCATTTCCTCTATTTATGGAGACTTTTCAGACACCCTGTATATTAAATACCAAAAATAAAAGTGTCTGAATACTGTATTTATTTTCCCTCACTGTACATTTAAATACGCACAAATGTGTGGTAAAATATAGCTAGGTCAACATGTACACACAGCAACCATTCATAAAAGCAGAAACAGATATGGGGAATGTCCACGTCCACACAGAGACTATGGAGTTGTTAATATTTCAACTTCCTGCCTCATAATCACGTATTTGAGTCTGAGAGACACTGCAAAAATGAACAAGAACAAGTTTGATTGACAGGGCTTATGAAGCTCTAAGAAAGTGGATTCAGTCAACATAGCACTTTTATCCAGCTTCCCTTGGATCCTTATATTACTAGCAGGAAAAAAGGGGTGTCACTCTGCATTCATTCCAGCTACAGTATAGCAGCCAAAATTCCTGTCTCTTAAAGGAACTCTGAGAGGCCCTTCTGACGATATGGCTGTGGTGGAAATTCCGTGACTAGCTCATAGCTGGACTAAACCAAAACCAGACAGCAAAGGGAAGCTGCTGTGTTTTCACTGAAGAAGAGAGCTAGACCAAAATGCTGCATCTGGACTTCTCACTGCAGGCATGGCCTGAATCATGCGAACTCGTTCAGTTTATGATATTTGCACAAATGGAAAGAATGTCCTACACACAATCCATGCACTGTGTTCCCAAGCTTCATACAATATCTCTGAGACAGCACACTGTTACGAAAGCACAGATGGATTTGAGTCAAAACATTACCTTAAAGCTAGCCACATCACTACATGAGGGATTTTCATCTTGGACCTGAAAAGAAAGAAAGTAAACATCATTAATATAGTCTATCATACTGTAGTACTACAGTAAAACCTTGGTAATATTACAGCTACTGTGACGTAATTTATTAAAAACATTTTAGTGTTATATGGCCATCCATCATCCGTGACTGCTTATCCTGTACAGGGTCGAGGGCGGGCTGGATCCTATCCCAGCTGACTATGGGTGAGAAGGGGGGTTCACCCTGGACAAGTCACCAGATCATCACAGGCCTGACACACAGAGACAAACAACCATTCACACTTACGGTCAATTTAGAGTCACCAGTTAACCTAACCTGCATGTCTTTGGATTGTGGGGGAAACCAGAGCACCCGGAGGAAACCCATGCGGACAACATGCAAACTCTGCACAGAAAGGCCCTTGCCGGCCACAGGGCTTGAACCCGGACCTTCTTGCTGTGAGGCAACAGTGCTAACCACTACACCACCGTGCCACCTATGTTGCATGTTATATAACACATAGTAGCATGAAGTACTACAGTTATATCATGATAATATACTAAAGCTATAGTCAAGATACTATACAAGTTATAGTAAAGATACTATAAGAACTAGAATAAAACTGTGGCACTGCAGATAGCTACCAGAGGACTGGTCCCCCACTGTAACCCTAGCTATGTAATAGGCAAGAAGCAGAGGGCTATAGAAACAGAGATCGGCACCGCCCAATGCACCTTAAAGGCCTGTTTTGTTTAGTACTAGGACATGAAACTGCCTGGGAAGACCAGGTCCTGGCGTGGGAGGGGTTTTGACTTTGATTACAGATAGCCTGACATGCTACAGTGAAATAGGTACTATCATAGGTACTCTGGGGTACATAGTTACCATTTGGTATTGTAGTGAATTTGTAGCAGTATTATAGCTAGTGTGATGTACCATAATAAAACTATGGCAGTATTACAGTAACCATAAAGTGTTATAGTTTAACTAGTTTCAGTGTTACTATACGATGTAATATTACAGTAAATCTAGTTACAATAAAGTATAGTTAGCATGAAGAACTACAATAAAACCATGATATTATAGGTAGCATGAGGTACGACGGTAAAACTGTGGTAGTATCATGGTTACTATCATTACCATAATGGATCATCCTAAGTGATATCAAAGTCAAAGATCCTTTCTGTGCCAGGACCTGGACTTCCCAGGGAGCCTCCCACCCAAGTACTAACCAGGCCCTTAAGGTGCATTGGGCGGCACCAATCTTCGTTTCTATAGAGGTTCTATACTGAACTTCTTCTAAAAATAATAAATTCTTCTCTTATGATTGGCTATGTACCCAAATCCTTTAAACTAGCAGTTATCAAACCCCTGATTAAAAAACCTGACCTCGGCCCCTGTCAGCTGTCCAATTATCGGCCGATATCAAACCTCCCCTTTATCTCCAAGATCCTAGAAAAAGATGTGGCACAGCAGTTATGCTCATATTTACATATGAATAATATTCATGAAATGTATCAGTCAGGATTTAGACCTCATCATAGCACAGAGACAGCTCTGGTTAAAGTAGTAAATGACCTGCTGTTGGCGTCTGATCAGGGCTGTGTCTCGCTGCTTGTGTTGCTTGACCTTAGTGCAGCATTTGACACCATTGATCATTCCATTCTTCTGGATAGACTAGAAAATGTTGTGGGAGTTAAGTGAATGGCCCTCTCCTGGCTCAAGTCTTATTTAACTGATCGCTATCAGTTTGTTGATGTAAATGGTGATGTTTCTAGACATACTGAGGTAAAGTTTGGTGTTCCACAAGGTTCTGTCTTGGGTCCACTGCTTTTTTCTTTATATACTGTATGTTCCAGGGCGACACGGTGGTGTAGTGGTTAGCGCTGTCGCCTCACAGCAAGAAGGTCCAGGTTCAAGCCCCGTGGCCGGCGAGGGCCTTTCTGTGCAGAGTTTGCATGTTCTCCCCGTGTCCGCGTGGGTTTCCTCCGGGTGCTCCGGTTTCCCCCACAGTCCAAAGACATGCAGGTTAGGTTAACTGGTGACTCTAAATTGAGCGTAGGTGTGAATGTGAGTGTGAATGGTTGTCTGTGTCTATGTGTCAGCCCTGTGATGACCTGGCGACTTGTCCAGGGTGAACCCCGCCTTTCGCCCGTAGTCAGCTGGGATAGGCTCCAGCTTGCCTGCGACCCTGTAGAACAGGATAAAGCGGCTACAGATAATGAGATGAGATACTGTATGTTCCCTCTGGGTGATATTATTCGTAAACATTGTATTAGTTTCCACTGCTATGCTGATGACACACAGTTGTATGTTTCTGCAAAACCTGATGAGAGACACCAGTTTAATAGAATTGAGGAATGTGTGAAGGACATTAGACACTGGATGCTTATTAACTTCCTTCTCCTTAACTCTGACGAGACTGAAGTACTTGTACTAGGACGACATGCAGCTAGAAGTAAGTTTTCTGATTACACAGTAACTCTGGATGGCCTTTCTGTTTCTTCACGTGCAGCAGTAAAAGACCTCGGAGTGATTATTGACCCCAGTCTTTCGTTCGAAACTCACATTGATAACATTACCCAGATAGCTTTCTTTCATCTCAGAAATATTGCTAAGATAAGAAATTTAATGTCACTACATGACGCGGAAAAACTAGTTCATGCTTTCGTTCCCTCCAGGTTGGATTATTGTAATGCCTTACTGTCTGGATGTTCCAATAAGTGCATAAACAAGCTCCAGTTAGTTCAAAATGCAGCAGCAAGAGTCCTTACTAGAACTAGAAAATATGACCACATAACGCCTGTCTTATCCACACTGCATTGGCTCCCAATCAAATTTCGTATTGGTTGTAAAATACTATTATTGTAGTGAATGAATGGTCTCGCACCAGAGTGGGTGAATTTCTGCTCCTCTATGACCCGCCACGCCTACTTAGATCAAAAGGTGCAGGCTATCTGCTGGTACCTCATATAGACCCTTTTCACGTGACGTCACGACAAACGCGGCCGCCATTTTGGACATGTACTACCAGGAGTTTACCACAGCCAACATTGAGGAACAGCAGCAAAAGTTTTTACTTTCAGCAAGACTTCCATCATGCCACTATATTGTTGTGCACCTGGATGTAGTAACCATCAACAAACAAGGCAAGGTTTATCATTTTATCGGATCCCGACAGAGAAGATGGATAGCGGCCATTAACAGGAAAGATTGGCAGCCCTCGGCATACCAGCGCTTGTGTAGTGACCACTTTGTTGGAGGTAAGACGAATAAAATTAGCCAGAAAAGGCATTACATTGCTGTTAACATTCTGTGGCGGCGAGTGTGTAACCAAATAGGCTAAAATAACCCATTGTAACCTCTTTGTTCTTCTGTAGTAGCTATTGTTGACTAGCTAATGTCAACAACATAGTAGCTAGTATGTTACTGTAGCAATGTTTACGTTCAGTAATTTGGATGACTGTTAAAACCTTTCAGTCTCAAGTTTTTCCTTTACTGTATTTACTAGTTTACTGTAATTATGATCCGGCAGCTATTTACACCGGATCCAGTGTAAATAGCTGCCGGAGCCGACGTCCCAGCTTGCCCGAGCGCGCTAGCTCCCAGCCTGCCCGAGCGCGCTAGCTCCGGCAAGCTCGGACGTCGGCTCCGGCAGCTATTTACACTGGATCCGGTGTAAATAGCTGCCGGATCATAATTACAGTAAACTAGTAAATACAGTAAAGGAAAAACTTGAGACTGAAAGGTTTTAACAGTCATCCAAATGACTGAACGTAAACATTGCTACAGTAACATACTAGCTACTATGTTGTTGACATTAGCTAGTGCTAACAGCTAGCTGCTAGTGCACTGCTACAACACAGACACCGACCCTAATAATACAGTTCTTGGTCATTGCCTGGTAACAGTAAATTTATAACGGGCCATGTCTCAACAGACTAAGAAGTTATTTCAATGACATTTAATAACATTTTGTTTATCCTGAGGACCGAAAGTAAATGAAAATGTGAACAAACCTTAGCTGTAATAAGATGGCGACCACCGGCTCCAGGGACGACCCGCTGATGTAGGCATGTTACCCAGCCTGACACAAAATATTTGTAGGCATCCAAACTCTTATACGCTTTCAGATCAATACCTGTGTATGGCGATGGGTTTTTAACGACATAGGTATACAGATCATGTGGGCCGAAGTCAGGTAAAGACGAGGGCTTCGTGTACTTCCGTACTTCAGTGAACAATCCTGGTGGAAGCAGGTAAACGTCGTTCTCTAAGCCTGCTAACCTCAATTTTTGCAAATACCTCTCCCTCTGCTCGCCCTGTAAATGCCCTACGTCGCTGGATAGTGAAGGTGTTTTCTGCATCTCGCTCCTTTTTCTTTTATGTTTTTCGTTTGTCGCCTTCCTCGCATTCAAACCGATTCGAGCCGAAGTCCGCTACATGTCCAAAATGGCGGTCGCGTTTACGAAGGTCATGTGACTGAAAAGGGTCTATAGTGAAGGCTACATCAGGGGGCAGAGCCTTTTCTTACAAAGCCCCACAGTTATGGAACAGCCTTCCAAGTAATGTTCGGGAATCAAACACAGTCTCAGCGTTTAAGTCTCAGCTGAAAACATATTTGTTTAGTCAAGCCTTTTGTTAATAGCTTTTTTCTTTTTTTTTAGGTACTGGAGTAGATCTGGAGGATCCTCAGACAGAGTGTTTTGGTAAACTGGGATGTATGGATGCTGTCAGTCCTCACTCGCTCGCTCACTCGAGTTTGTTGATGGTGTAGTGGCTGCTGCTTTATGTCCCGGGGCCCCTCATGCCTGTGTTACCTTCTGGCTCTCCCCTTTTAGTTATGCTGTCAGAGTTAGTCTTGCTGGACTCCCTGCTTGCACTCAGTGCAAAATGTACACTTCTTATGCTTTAGATGACATTGGGCATACCTAACAACCTTCCCCTCCCCCTACTTCTGGCTGCAGTCTCATCACATGCTCCTGTGGAGGACGGCCTCATATGGACAGTCTGAAGATACAGTTAGAAGATGGCTCTGGACACTTACAGTTTTGCTACGATGCATGAGGACTACAATCACCATGATAACTTGAGGACTGCAGTTGTCATGTACAGTTTTACACTCAAGTTTCCATCAATGAACAGTTTATAACTTCAACAAAACAGACTTCCTGTTAATCTATAATGAATTTCCTGGTTACACAGTTACACTTTGTAATTATATTGGACACAGTTATAGAAGTGAGTTATTTATAATCACGCTATCTGTTAACACATGTACTCCCCGTGTCTTTAAAAATTAGCTCATGTTTAAAGTCTTTAATTTTCTGTAAAGCTACTTTGTGACAATGTCTGTTGTTAAAAGCACTATACAAATACACTTGACTTGACTACACAACCTGGGAAAACATTCTAAGAAATCATGGCGTGGGTAACTGCAGCAGCAATGGCCTGCTTTTATTGAAAACATGTGCCATGCATGAGCTGCTCATCATAAACACAGTGTATCAGCTATGAAAGTGCAATAAAACATCCTGGATGCACCTCATGCTCCAGGCACTGACAACTTATGCCGTTTTTCCACTACCAACGCGGCTGAGTTGGGCTGAGCCGTGCGGTGCTGAGTTGGGCTGAGTCGAGCTGAGCGGGGCTGTTGGAGTTGCATTTCGACTACAACCGCGCTGAACTGTGCTGGCTGGAAGTGGGTGGACACATTGGGTGGAGTTAGCCAAAGTGGGTGGCCGTCACGTGATGTCGTTAGGCGGTGCAAACAGTGACATCAGTGATCTTTTAAGCGGTAGTCTCACGACCCAGATAGTAAACAATAAACATGGAGGACATGGAGTCGTTAGTGTTGCTGGTCTTGGTGCTGTGGCTTGTTGTCACCGACAACGCCAACAGATACTGGCAAGAGCGTATAGATGAGGCGAGGCGCATAAGGCTTCAGAAATTCTCGTAATTCTTCTTCTTACGGGTTTACGGTGTTTACAGATCCCAGCGTGCTCGCGGGGCGTGTGAGGACACTCCTCCTCACCAATCAGTGCACAGGGGAGTGTCTGCTCACGCCCCTAGCCCCACTCGGCTCGGTTTGGCTCGCTTCAGCCCCACTCCAAAACCGTGCGAGTTTTGGGTGCTAAGCAGGGCTGAAGCGAGCTGAGTCGTGCTGCTCTAAGGTAGTCGAAACGCGAGCCGTGTCGGGCTGAAGTGAGCTGAAGCGAGCTGAAAAAAGGTATTGGAAAAGGGCCATTATTGACTATGTGACAGACAAGATGTCAGATTAACTAAAGCCATGTGTGAGGCTGATTGCTGGATGGATCAGCGACTCATTGTCTCCAAACTTAGAATCTGTATTCAACCAAAGAGGTGCCCCCAGGCAAAAAATAAATAAATAAATAAATAAATAAAAACCTTAACTCTTTACCCCATAATGATGACATATGACGCCGGTATGTATGCACAATAATGACGACATTTGACGACTCTGAATTTGCCTCTACATATGTAGAGTCAGTCCCCCCAGGATCCCACGGGCCTTTTTTGTGATTGTTGCGGGCTAAAATGTCTGATGTTGCGGGGTTTTTTCCAAAAAATTGCAATGAAAGTTGCGGTGTTTTTTAGGTTTTTGTTGCGATTACATGGCGGGAGGAAGTGAAAGTTGCGATTTTCTCTTTTTGTGATTAAAACTGAGTGATATGTTAAATATTAAGTTATTACTGAAAAACTATTGATTAAAAAAACAAAGACACTGAGAAATGGTCCTATAAACAACTTTGCCAATATAAAAGATTACCAGGACTACAAAAATGCAGAAAAATAGGCTTTACTTATCCAAATGCACCTGTTGGTTCAAAGGTTAAAGTGCATAGAACCTCACAGCACAACATGAAGTTACCTTCAAATATAATATAAATGCCTCAGCTTTCATGTAAGAAAAAAAACTATTAATACTAGTACTGTGTGCAGGCAGTCTCTCCTGAAGACTAAATTAAACAATAATTATAAACTAATAAAATAAATGGCTCAGGCTTCATAGAAGGTGGCACGGTGGTGTAGTGGTTAGCGCTGCCGCCTCACAGCAAGAAGGTCTGGGTTCGAGCCCCGTGGTCGGCGAGGGCCTTTCTGTGCGGAGTTTGCATGTTGTCCGCGTGGGTTTCCATTTGATTCTGTTCGTAGAGACAGACTGTGGAAAATCATGGTGAAATTTGGGTGTCCAGAGATGTTTATCACCATGGTTAGACAGTTTCATGATAGTATGACAGCAAGAGTGCTTGATGATGGTGAAAGTTCATTCCCTGTGACTAATGGGGGTTAAACAGGGTTATGTTTTAACACCTATAGTGTTCGCAGCCATGTTATCAGATGTTTTCGATGGCAGTGATCCTGGAGTCCTGGTCAGGTACAGAACTTACGGAAATTTATTTAACCTTCATTGTCTCCAAGCTATCACCAAGGTCAAGGAGACTGTGTTGACAGACTTCCTGTTTGCTGATGACTGTGCTTTTCAGGCCCGGCTCTACGGGGGGGTCTGGCCCACCCAATCACAAGAGCTGGATCCAGTCCTGGTGTTCTTAATATCCACACAGAACCAGAGATGCAGACCCATTAAACCACTAAAATTAGTTAACTTTATTCAGGGACTGACTGATAACATCATTTATAATGTCTAATATTTGATTCGGCTAATGATACTGTAGATCATTTTCTCATAAAAACTGCTCCTTGGAATAAAACTCTTTCCCCGAACCCAAAGTGAAAACCCTTTGTTTGGCTCTCAATGGTCTTGCACAATCTCCTTATCCAGATGAGGTTTGTTTTCAAGAATGTGTCTCGGATTATCAGTGAAGTTCTTTCATTATTCACCACAAACAGCCAGCTGAGGGATAAACACCTCTCACATTCTTCTTTGTGAATTAATAAAGTACACCAGGTAAGCAGGCATTGTCAAGGTTCATGTCCAGCTGATACCAGAGACTGGTGTATAGAAGGTCCAAAGTTAGTGTATTAAAGTGCAAAGGTGGACAGTAATGAAGTACATTTACTTGAGTACTGTACTTAAGTACACTTTTGGAGTATCTGTACTTTACTTGAGTATTAAATTTTTTTTGGCAACTTATGACTTTAACTTCACTATATTTGAAAGACAAATATCGTACTTTTTACTCCACTACATTTCTGGTAAGGTCCTCGTTACTCGTTACTATGAAGTGGCTTTGAAAGTGGATGTTTTTTTTCTTTTCTTTTCTAAAATGTGATTGTTGTTTTTGCAAAAAACAAAAAAAGACTTTTTTTTTAAATGTAGAAATATTTATTTTCTAGTAACGTTATATGATTTTTAGTTTGAAAAGATTTTGCTAGCAGGGCGGCACGGTGGTGTAGTGGTTAGCGCTGTCGCCTCACAGCAAGAAGGTCCGGGTTCGAGCCCCGTGGCCGGCGAGGGCCTTTCTGTGTGGAGTTTGCATGTTCTTCCCGTGTCCGCGTGGGTTTCCTCCGGGTGCTCCGGTTTCCCCCACAGTCCAAAGACATGCAGGTTAGGTTAACTGGTGACTCTAAATTGAGCGTAGGTGTGAATGTGAGTGTGAATGGTTGTCTGTGTCTATGTGTCAGCCCTGTGATGACCTGGCGACTTGTCCAGGGTGAACCCCGCCTTTCGCCCGTAGTCAGCTGGGATAGGCTCCAGCTCGCCTGCGACCCTGTAGAACAGGATAATGCGGCTTGAGATAATGAGATGAGATGAGATTTTGCTAGCATGTCAGGTGGAGCTTCACTGACTAGCTAGCTTAACGTTAAACCACGAAGATTCCACAGGCAGATTCACATGTGCATGAATACATACACTTGCTTGTGTGTGCACACACGCGCGCACACACACACACGTGTGAGACCTGTGAGATGGACAGTATTATATTAGTCAGTCACAACAAATTGTTGGAATTTTTTGTTTTGATGTCAGATGATGGCTTTGCATTTTTTTGTCTTGCTTAAAGCAGTGTTGCTGTTGGGCCGTTATTAAGCTCGAGGTGTGGATCTGGGTTTTAATCAGGTTGGATCATCACTTTTATTTTCTGAGCAAGCTGCATTTACAGCTATTCCACTGTCTTCCGGATTAACATACACATACATGTGCACACACTGCCAGAGCCGGGTCAGAACACGACCATGCTGATTTATGGGGGTGAGGAGGAGTGTTACAATTAAAAAAAAAATGAAAATGGCTCTTTTTCAGTTCAGTTATGTTTCATTTTGTAATGTTCTACCAGGCGTTTATTCTACAGGTTCTACAAGTTAGTCAGTAAATCCAGTTGGTTGTTTCAGAGGCATTCGGTTTTGTAAGCATTGTGTCAATAATACAACAATGCATTGACAGAAAATGTACTTTTAATACTTAAGTATTTTTAAAAGCAAGTACTTCAGTACTTTAACTTAAGTAAAAATTTGACTGGACAGCTTTCACTTGTATCGGAGTAACATCTGACTAGCGGGATCTGTACTTTGACTTAAGTAATGAAGTTGGGTTCTTTGTCCACCTCTGTTAAAGTGTGGCTGAAACACTCACTATCACACTAACACTGTTTTATTGTACTATACGACTCCATGCTCATTATATTACCATGGGTATAATATTGTGGCATTTCATAGTCACTACTATACTGTCATGGCTTTACTATACCTGATGGTACCGTAATCAGAAAACTGCCACAGCTTTATGACAGTACTTCATGCTTCACAGTATGGGTTTAAGTACTAAATATGAAATGGTGTGTGTGGCAGTGGGGGCGTGGTCGAGCGTCGGCTGTGAAAGGTGAGGAGCCAGGTTGAACCAGGAGGTAACGTGATGAGGTGCACTTGTGTCTAATTACTGGCTGTCTATTAACCTGTGTCTCTGTGTGTCTTTCAGACAACCAGGAATGAGAGAGAGAGCTATGACACCCCATCGCACATGTGTGTAGGCTAGTGTGTGTGTGTTCCGTCATGGAAAAGTGTAAATAATAAAGAGAAGACATCTGTTCTGAAGCCTGCTGCCCGTTCCTCTGTTTCCCAAAAGTCAGAGTTGTTTCAGTGTGTTGTGTTTCATAAATATTTGAACATATAGTACTGTGCAAAAGTCTTCGGCCTCCTATTTTTTTCATACAAGCTTTGTTATAGATCTCTATTTTATGACTTCTACATTATCGAGTCAAAACATTACAAAAACATTTTAGAGTTACAAATGTTCTGTTGTGGGTTTTTTTGTTTTGTTTTTTTAACCCCCGGCACAAAATTAATTATTGCAGAAAAATTGCTGCAGGCCAGGTACACAAAGCTCTGAGGAAGATCAACCCCAGGAAGGCAGCAGGACCAGACAACATCCTTGGGCAGGCCCTCAGAGTATATGCCAATGAGCTGGCTGATGTTTTCACCACTATCTTCAACCTTTCCCTCAGCCAGAGCACCGTTGCCTCCTACTTCAAGACCACAACCATTGTCCCTCTTCCCAAGAAGAGCTCACCCACCTTTTTTTCTCTCTCTCTCTCTTTTTTCGGAAGAACACTGAGACCGGAAGCTTTCTTTTTCTCTCCTCCTGTGTAAAGACCACAAGCGGAGGCCATCTACATCGGATCTGCTTTAATATCAACAGATCTTCGATTAAGGTACGTGAATCTTTTCATCATGGCACACCTTCAGCCTGTTCAGTGTGCTGAGTGCAGGATGTTTAGTCATTCTTCCTCCATCACTAGCGATAGCTTTATTAGCTTTATTTGTGATAAGTGCAGATTAGTTAGCTCTCTGACGGAGAAGATTACAATGCTAGAAGCGCGTGTCCAGGCTTTAGAGAAGGTCAGTGAGCATGAGAACAGTGTAGTTTCTGTAGGGGAAAATCTGGATGCCCTAGGTGGACTTAGTAATCCCCCAACTCCGGCATTAGAGCCCTTACAGCAGGGCGAATGGGTGACGGCTCAGCGGCATAAGCGCAGAGTCAAAGCTACCGCTGAGGCTTGCCCACGGGAGCACCACTCCTCTCCGCATCACGTGTCGAACAGGTTTGCTCTCCTTAGTGATGCACCCGCTGAGAAACCTGAAAGAGCTCTGGTTATAGGGGACTCTATCATATGGCATGTGAAATCAGCTCAGCCTTTAGGGGCACCAGCAGCTTTAGTCAGGAGCCAGGGTGCCGGACATAGCAGGTAATCTTAGAGTCCTAGGCAAGCACAGGTTCTCAAAGACAGTTATCCATGCAGGAGCTAATGATATACGCCTTCGTCAGTCTGAGGTTACTAAGAGTAACTTTGTAGAGGTGTTTAAATTAGCGAAGGCGATGTCCGATGCTGTAGTATGCTCTGGCCCCATCCCAATGCAGCGTGGCGATGTAGCTTACAGCAGGTTATGGTCGCTGAACTGCTGGCTGTCCAGGTGGTGCTCTGAAAACAGTGTGGGCTTTAGAGATAATTGGGCTAATTTTGAGGGCACTGCTGGCCTGTTAAGGCGGGACGGGATCCATCCCACTCGGGAAGGTGCTGCTCTCATTTCCTGCAGCATAGGTCATAGTCTCAGAACAGGCCTAGTTAATTTCTGACAATCCAGAGCCAAGGCCAGGGAGCAGACGAACAGGCTAAACCGACTGTCTGCTAGCTGCACAGAGTCGTCACTCAGGGTCCACTACATCGAGACTGTGTCTGTTCCCCGAGCTCAACAAAAAGGTAGAAATACTCAGAGAGTTTGCTCCAGTAAACTAATCAATATAAAATTAGATCATACTGACTGTACAGCCGCTGCCAGCACCTTTGATCTAAAGGTGGGGCTATTAAATATTAGATCTCTTACATCTAAAGCGCTAATGGTTAATGAACTCATTACTGATCAGGAGTTTAATGTACTTTGTTTAACTGAAACATGGATTAAGCCAAATGAATATATAGCATTAAATGAAGCGAGTCCTCCTGGATACAGTTATATACACCAGCCTCGTCTAACTGGCAGAGGAGGCAGCGTCGCGATTATTTATAATGATTATCTAGGTGTAACACAAAAACCTGGTTATAAATTTAATACATTTGAAGTTCTTCATACTCATATAATGTATGTAGCCTCGAAAAATAAGTCTACCCAGTTAATTCCATTGCTTATTATTTTCAGGCCCCCGGGGCCATATTCTGAGTTTCTTTCTGAATTTGCAGATTTTATCTCAGATCTGGTTATTTCCTTAGACAAAGCTTTAGTTGTTGGAGATTTTAATATTCACTTCGATAACCCAGAAGACCCTTTAAAAACAGCGTTTGTGTCCATCTTAGATTCAGTAGGGATTAATCAGGATGTCATAGGACCGACCCATAACGGTGATCACACCCTCGATCTAATACTAACATTCGGGTTAAACGTAGACAATACAGTCACACTTCCACAGTCTGAAGTTATCTCAGATCATTATCTCATCTCATTCAAACTGTCTGAGTAATAATATATGCACCTCACCACGCTACTGTATTAAATGTACATTCACATCAACTACTGCACAGAGCTTTATAAATGATCTCCCAGAGTTATCAACTTTGATTGGGTCACTGTCAGCCCCTGCAGAACTTGATCAGGCAACTGAATGCTTAGAGTCAACATTCCGCCGTACCTTAGATAATGTAGCTCCTCTTAAAAGGAAAATGATCAGAGAGAAAAAATTAGCACCCTGGTATAATGATGACACTCGCACATTAAAACAGACCACTCAAAAATTGGAACGTAAATGGCGTCAAACAAAATTGGTAGTGTTCAAATTAGCGTGGAAGGAGAGCTTCCTGAAGTATAGAAAAGCTCTTAGTGCTGCGAGATCAACATATCTCTCCTCCCTAATAGAAGATAACAAAAATAATCCTAGATTCCTATTTAATACTGTAGCAAAATGAACCAGGAATAAGTCCACTATAGACACATGCACACCTGCAGTATGGAGTAGCAACGACTTCATGAATTTTTTTAATGACAAAATTGAGAATATCCGACAAAAAATTCAAACTACTAATTTAAGGTCAGACAATGTAAGTGACCCTGTAGTTAACAATATAACTGTATCAGATCAGCAATTAGAATGTTTTACTCCCCTTAGAGAAACTGAATTACTTTCATTAATCTCGGCATCAAAAGCCTCAACTTGTGTACTAGATCCCTTACCTACACGTCTATTCAAACAGATAATACCTGAAGTAATTGAACCACTTCTAAAAATAATAAATTCTTCTCTTACGATTGGCTATGTACCCAAATCCTTTAAACTAGCAGTTATCAAACCCCTGATTAAAAACCTGACCTTGATCCCTGTCAGCTGTCCAATTATCGGCCAATATCAAACCTCCCCTTTATCTCCAAGATCCTTGAAAAAGCTGTGGCACAGCAGTTATGCTCATATTTACATAGGAATAACATCCATGAAATGTATCAGTCAGGATTTAGACCTCATCATAGCACAGAGACAGCTCTGGTTAAAGTAGTAAATGACCTACTGTTGGCGTCTGATCAGGGCTGTGTCTCGCTGCTTGTGTTGCTTGACCTTAGTGCAGCATTTGATACCATTGATCATTCCATTCTTCTGGATAGACTAGAAAATGTTGTGGGAGTTAAGGGAACGGCCCTCTCCTGGCTCAGGTCTTATCTAACTGATCGTTATCAGTATGTTGATGTAAATGGTGATAATTCTAGACGTACTGAGGTAAAGTTTGGCGTTCCACAAGGTTCTGTCTTGGGTCCACTGCTTTTTTCTTTATATATGATCCCTCTGGGTGATATTATTCGTAAACATTGTATTAGTTTCCACTGTTATGCTGATGACACACAGTTGTATGTTTCTGCAAAACCTGATGAGAGACACCAGCTTAATAGAATTGAGGAATGTGTAAAGGACATTAGACACTGGATGCTTATTAATTTCCTTCTGTTTAACTCTGACAAGACTGAAGTACTTGTACTCGGACCACATGCAGCTAGAAGTAAGTTTTCTGATTACACAGTGACTCTGGATGGCCTTTCTGTTTCTTCACGTGCAGCAGTAAAAGACCTTGGAGCCTTTCAGCTGGCTACCAATCTTTTTCACCATCTAAAAAATACATGACATCTCCAATCCTTCCCCCTCCCAACCTCATGGAATATACAGAGAGTCTTGTATGATGTGCTGTGGGTCCCTGCATTGGGTGTAGCTTTGAAAACAAGCTGGGACCCAGTATGCCTATGCCATTCTCTATTCCTGTGTTGATAAGAAATAGAAAACATAGAGCATATTTAACCCAGGGGGTAAACCAGTCTAGTCTCCTTCCTGTTTCAAAACAATATCAGAGTGCCCAAGCGGATATTACTTCGAGACTTTCTGTAAAGCTAGCTCTTCTGAACGTTAGATCACTTTCAAACAAGTCATTTTTAATTAATGATCTTATTTGCAAACACAATCTTGATTTTTTGCTTCTAACTGAAAAAGGGCTGGATCAAGCAAATAGTGCTACCACCCTTATTGAAGCAGCTCCCCCAAATTTTAATTTCATGAGTGCTACCCGACAGGGGAAAGGTGGAGGGATCGCAAATATATTCAAAGCCTCTTTTCAATGTAAACAGTCCTCACTTGGTGATTTTACATCCTTTGAACACTTATGTGCACTTGTTACATGCTCTCCTAACATATTATTATTAACTATTTACAGGCCTCCGAGACATTCAGCCAAAGTTTTTCTTGAAGAGTTTGGTGAACTGTTGTCAGTCATTTGCTTAGAGTTTGACTGTCTTATTATATCTGGGGATTTTAACTTGCATGTAGATAATCCTGAAAACACTTATGCCAGAGAACTACTTGCACTTATTGACAACTTCAACCTAGTACAACATGTACAGGGGCCGACCCACTCTCGTGGTCATACCCTTGACCTCGTTATCGCAAAGGGTCTTACTGTTTCTACTACTGTTGTTGACCTGGCCTTATCTGATCATTTCTGTGTTTTCTCTGATGTTTCTATGTCTCCTCACATTCAGAACAGCTCAACGACTATGGGTAGGAGAGTCATAAACGACAACACGTGTTCTCTTTGAGCAAGCTCTCTCTCGGATCTCAACTAAAATGTCAGACTCTGTAGATGATTTACTGGAAATTTTTAATTTAAATATGACCCAAATTATGGATGATATTGCTCCATTCAAAATCAAAAGAGTCAATGATAAGCAGAAAGCACCATGGAAGCAATACCCAGCTGTTAAACTGTTAAAGAGAGAATGTAGAAAGACTGAAAGAAAATGGCGCAAAACTAAACTTCACATCCATTATCAAATCCATAAAGAGATGCTTTGTAAATATAATTATGAAATTCGTAAAGCAAGACAGTCTTTCTTCTCCAACATCATCAACAGGAATATGAACAATGCCCATGTGCTATTTTCAACAGTAGAGAAGCTAACTAATCCCCCACCACAATTAGCACCTGAACTTCTCTCAGTTAATAAATGCAATGAGTTTGCATCCTTCTTCAAAGGTAAAATTGATAAAATACGGCAGAATATTGCTCATAATATATCTCAGTTGCAAATAACTGAAAAGCTGCAATCACCAGTGGCACAGACAGACAATTTCAACACAATGTCAGAATTTTGTTTGATTGATTACGAGACTCTTGAAAAAACTGTACAAAATCTCAGTTCCTCAACATCTGAATTGGACATTCTGCCCACCAACTTTTTTTAAGTCTGTTCTTCACCTCATAATTACAGATGTGCTTCAGATCATAAATACATCCCTAGAGACTGGCATTGTTCCTGTGTCCCTGAAAAAAGCCGTTGTAAAGCCCCTACTTAAAAAGAATAATCTGGATCCTTCAGTATTAAATAACTACAGGCCAATATCAAATCTACCATTCATCGGGAAAATCCTTGAAAAAATTGTCTTCAATCAATTAACTGCCTTCTTGATATCAAACAGCTGTTTTGATAACTTTCAGTCAGGATTTCATGCCAATCACAGCACTGAAACAGCGCTGATTAAAGTTATAAATGACATGCGTCTTAATACTGATGCAGGCAAAACATCGGTCCTGGTATTACTGGACCTCAGTGCAGCTTTTGATACTGTTGATCACAACATACTGCTATATCGACTTGAACACTGGGTTGGGTTGACTGGTAAAGTTATCAATTGGTTAAAATCATACTTAAAAGATAGAAGCTTCTTTGTTACCATGGGAAATTGTACCTCAACATTAATGTCCTTGACCTGTGGTGTCCCCCAGGGGTCGATTCTTGGACCATTACTATTCAACCTTTATATGCTCCCACTTGGACAAATTATCAAGAACAACTCAATTTTGTATCACTGCTATGCAGATAACACCCAAATTTATTTTGCTCTATCACCTAATGATTATGCCCCCCTTGAATGTCCCTGCCAGTGTATCGACCAAATCAACAACTGGATGTCACAAAATTTTCTTCAGCTGAACACAGATAAAACAGAAGTAATTCTATTTGGGGAAAAAAGATGAAAGACTCAGGATTACCACTATTCTTGACACAAAGGGGATTAAAACAAAAGAAATGGTTAAAAATCTTGGTGTTTTCATTGACAGCGAGCTAAACTTTGACAGTCACATGAAAGCAATCACTAAATCAGCATTTTATCACCTAAAAAACATTTCCAAACTAAGAGGACTTATGTCAAAAAATGATCTGCAAAAACTGATACATGCCTTCATCTCTAGTAGGGTTGATTACTGCAATGGCCTTTTCACAGGCCTGCCAAAAAAGACCATCAAACGACTTCAGCTGGTTCAAAATGCAGCGGCTAGGGTTCTCACACGAACAAAAAGAACAGAGCACATTACTCCAATTCTAAGGTCCCTTCACTGGCTTCCAGTAAGCTACAGAATTGACTTTAAAGCATTGCTGCTGGTGTACAAATCTCTAAATGGTACAGGGCCCAATTACCTCTCTGATATGTTGCAGCGGCCTAACCCAATCAGATCTACCAGATCACAGCAGAAAAATTTACTGGTAAAACCTGTTGTTAAAACAAAGTGTGGTGAAGCAGCTTTTAGCTACTATGCAGTACAGCTATGGAACCAACTGCCAGAGGACATCAAAAATGCTCCTGCTGTTGGCAGCTTCAAATCTAGACTAAAGACCAAGCTGTTCTCAGATGCTTTCTGCTAACTGATTAATATAATCATCTTTACATGTTTTAAACTTTACTTAACTTTTACAGTCTCTGCATGTTTTAAACTTTACTTAACTTTTATTCCATTTTATTCTGCTGTTTTTACTGAACTTTTATTTCATTTTATTATTTTATTTCTACTATTGTTTGATTCTTATATTATTTTTATTTTTCTCTCTTCTTCCCCCTTTATTTTATGTAATTTTACTTTCTATTGTTTACTGTTTTGCCTTTACCTCTGTAAAGCACATTGAACTGCCACTGGGTATGAAATGCACTATATAAATAAACTTGCCTTGCCTTGCCTTGATTATTGACCCCAGTCTTTCATTCGAAACTCACATTGATAACATTACCCGGATAGCTTTCTTTCATCTCAGAAATATTACTAAGATAAGAAATTTAATGTCATTACATGACGCGGAACTAGAAAACTAGAACTAGAAAATATGACCCCATCACCCCTGTCTTATCCACATTGCATTGGCTCCCAATCAAATTTTGTATTGATTATAAAGTACTACTATTGACCTTTAAAGCACTGAATGGTCTCGACCACAGTACCTGAGTGAACTTCTGCTCCTCTATGACCCGCCACGCCTACTTAGATCAAAAGGTGCAGGCTATCTGCTGGTACCTCATATAGACCCCTTTCACATGACGTCACCGCGCCGTGAGATTTTGTTAGGCGCCATATTGGAAGACCAAGTACATGCACTCACAATATAAAACAAAGTACGAGCGAGAGTAAAGTGACACGATGGATGATAATTTGGGTTATGTGAGTACATTACCAGCTGCAGAAAGGGCACGGTATGTGGAGAAACTGGCTGTGATTGATGGGTTTGACCCATATGATAAGACTCGGGGCAAGGGAGAATGGAAACATAAGGAGGACCGGACACCAATTCTGCCATCTGTTTGCTACCCAGACATTGTAAACTATTTGTTGTTTACACCCAGTGCCTACACTCAGTGTTCGAACTATGCCGATATTTTCGGGGGGTCCCTTTTTTTCCCTTGGGGGTGTGTGTGCTTGCGCTTGTCTCAGAGCGCGGCTCTCCAAACACATGAGAAGCCTATCTTACGCACATATCACGCGGACTCCACACCTTCACACACGCATCGCGTCTGAAGTCATAACTCATCAGGGGAAATCGTGTCCACATTGGCATGTTCAAAAAACAACCTCGCGTCAACAATGATACCACACGCAAGGAAAAAAAAAAAACAGTCAGGCTACTCAACAACCAACCTGGCAGCAGCGAGCAAGCCCCAAACCATCCTAAATTATTATTATTATTAAATTGCAGAAGTCTGGGAGGCTTGCTCCTCATACAGTTATCAACCTGGGGCCACTTTAGCATGTTTTAAATCTGAATTTCTTGCGTTTGCTTACCTCAAAGTGTCCGCAGATCATGCACAGACTTATCCATTATATCCACAGTTTTTTGCCAAGTCTCACACAGGTTTCTTTCAAGTCTACTGTTGGGCCAATAAATCATAAATAAAACAGCTCAGATTTGTTTGTTTAAGTCGTTTGCCACTCCACTTTATTCTTGTGGGTTCACATACCGCTGCCGTTATTATCCCCTTATCACGAGTTTGTTGGTCTTCCAAAATGGCGCAGGGTCTGTTTACTTCCAGTTTCGGGTGACATCAGTGAAAGGGGTCTATAGTGAAGGCTACATCAGGGGGCAGAGCCTTTTCTTACAAAGCCCCACAGTTATGGAACAGCCTTCCAAGTAGTGTTCGGGAATCAGACACAGTCTCAGTGTTTAAGTCTCGGCTGAAAATAGATCTGTTTAGTCAAGCCTTGTGTTAATGGTGTTTATGAGGTAAAGGTGTAGATCTGGAGGATCCTCAGACAGAGTGTTTTGGTAAACTGGGATGTATGGATGCTGTCAGTCCCCACTCGCTTGCTCACTCGAGTTTGTTGACAGTGTAGTGGCTGCCGCTTTATGTCCCGGGGCCCCTCATGCCTGTGTTACCTTCTGGCTCTCCCCTTTTAGTTATGCTGTCATAGTTAGTTGCCGGAGTCCCTGCTTGTACTCAGTGCAATATATATATTGTTCCTACTTATTCAGGTGACATTGGGCATACCTAACAACCCGTGTTTTCTCTCCCTCTCCCCCCCCCCCCCCCCCCAAATCTGTCCCTCTGAGTTACATGGAGTCAACAGGAAATCTTTTGGTGGAGAGGGTGGAGACCTCGACTGGCTATCGTAGCCTGCAGGGAATCGGCCGTCAGACATTCTGTCACATGTCAAGACTCTCGTCTCTGCGAGCCTACCACACAGACTTAATACTTGTGTCATTTTTAGGCCATACCTAACAACCTGTGTTTTCTCTCCCTCCCTCCCCCCCCAATCTGTCCTCTGAGTTACATGTTGGTCCTGAGATTGAGATGCTGAACCTCTTCTGCCCCTCGGACCTGCTTGATCCATCCTGGTGCCCTGTGTCTGGTTGGAGTTTTATTGCATCGCTCCTGTGGAGGATGGCCCCATGAGGACAGTTGAAAGTTACACCTGGAGGACGCTCTGGACTCTTACAGTCATGCTTTTATGCCTGAGGACTACAGTTGACTTGCTAACTTTAGGACTGCAGTTGTCATGAACAGTTTTGCACTCAAGTTTCCATCAATGAAGAGTTACAGCATCAACAAAACGGTCTTCATGTTAAAACTGTTAATGTTATAGTCATGCTGTCTGTTGTTGCCCAAATGAGGATGGGTTCCCTTTTGAGTCTGGTTCCTCTCGAGGTTTCTTCCTCATGTCGTCTGAGGGAGTTTTTCCTTGCCACCCTCGCCACAGGCTTGCTCATTGGGGATAGATTAGGGACAAAATTAGCTCATGTTTTAAGTCATTCAAATTCTGTAAAGCTGCTTTGCGACAATGTTTATTGTTCAAAGCGCTATACAAATAAACTTGACTTGACTTGACCCACCTGCCTGAATGATTACAGGCAGATAGCACTCACTCCAATCATCTCAAAGTGCTTTGAGAGAGTGGTACTGACCCACATTCAAAGCAGTATACCAGACCCCCTGCAGTATGCCTACAGCCCCAACAGGTCCACCTCAGATGCCATCACTGCTGCCCTCCATTATACCCTCTCCCACCTGGAAAACAAAGACTCCTACATCAGAATACTCTTTGTTAACTACAGCTCTGCCTTCAACATGGTCATCCCCCACAAACTCACCCATAAACTGTCCACACTTGGTTTGCACCCCACCCTCTGTGACTAGTTCCTTGACTTCCTGACTGGCAGGCCCCAGACTGTCAGGATTGGTAACAGGACTTCAACCAGCATTATCACAAACACTGGCACCCCACAGGGATGCGTCCTCAGCCCCATCCTCAACACCAGGGGTCATCAAACTACGGCCCGCGGGCTGACTCCGGCCTGCCACCCCCCTTTGACCGGTCCCCCAGCCCTCTGCCCCCCACCACTTGAACCGGCCCTATGAGGCAATCCCCAAAAGTGGTCATGGCCTATTTTTTTTAAATTGCTTTTTGGCAAATAATAACATGTCTGCATCTTGTATTTTGTTGATTTTATCAATTAAAATTGATATTTAGTTATAAAATGAACTATTCATATTTTCCGAATTTTCGTCATATGCTCGCAATCAAGCAGTGACAGGCAGCGCACGCGCAGAGAACTGTCAGTGTTCAGGACAGCAAAATGGCTAGTGGTAAGCGAAAAGCTGACAGAGAGTGCAGAGTTTTTAAAGAACAGTGGACCACCGATTATTTTTTCGTTCAGTGTAAGGACTGTGCAGTTTGTCTTGTATGTAAAGAAAGTGTGTCGGTTTTCAAAGAATATAATCTGCGTCGTCACTATGAAACCCGCCACAAAGAGTATGCTAGTTTGCGAGGGCAAACAAGAGAAGACAGGATTCGGAGGATGAAATGCAGACTGGCTGCACAACAGAATGTATTCCTTCGCCAAACCCAGATCAACCAGGCTGCTGTCCGAGCTAGCTATAAGGTAGCTCACCTACTAGCTACCCATGGAAAGCCGTTTACTGATGGGGACTTTGTTAAAGTATGCATGCTTGCTGTGGCCAAGGAGGTGTGTCCCGACAAGAAGGATGCACTCAGCGCGGTGAGTCTCTCCGCACCTATGACCAGGCGAACCAAAGATTTGGGGGACGACGTGTATGACCAGCTGAATGAGAAAGCATCAGAATTCGAGTTTTTTGCTCTGGCCATGGATGAGAGCAATGACATGCAGGACACAGCACAACTGCTGTGATCTATTGATCTATTGCTCATATTATAATTTCACTGTTTTTTTAAATGTATTTATTTTATAGGCCTATTTATTTGACCTTTATTAAGTGCTGCACACAATTATTATTAATATTATTAATAATATCAACAGGCCTACCTACAATTTATAATTTTCCACTCACCTTTGCCAGTGTCAATCACCTCAACTAGGCAGATGTTTCTTACCTTGACAGCTTTGATGTTATTTTTATTAGAAAATAAATAAATGGAATATCTGTGGTATTTCAAATTAAAACAAAGTGTGAACTCGATTACTACTTTTGCAAACCACTAGTAAAGATAAATATGTGCCAGGAATCAAGTGTGGATATAGTAGTGGGGGATATAGTAGTGTGGATATAGTAGTGGGGATATAGTAGTGGGGATATAGTCGTGGGGATAGAGTGGTGTGGATAGAGTGGTGTGGATAGAGTAGTGGGGATAGAGTGGTGGGGATAGAGTGGTGGGGATATAGTGGTGTGGATATAGTAGTGGGGATATAGTCGTGGGGATATAGAGTGGTGTGGATAGAGTGGTGTGGATAGAGTAGTGTGGATAGAGTAGTGGGGATATAGTGGTGGGGATATAGTGGTGGGGATATAGTGGTGGGGATATAGTGGTGGGGATATAGTAGTGGGGATATAGTGGTGTGGATATAGTGGTGTGGATAGAGTAGTGGGGATATAGTGGTGGGGATATAGTGGTGGGGATATAGTGGTGGGGATAGAGTGGTGGGGATAGAGTAGTGGGGATAGAGTAGTGGGGATAGAGTAGTGGGGATATAGTGGTGGGGATAGAGTGGTGGGGATAGAGTGGTGGGGATATAGTAGTGTGGATATAGTAGTGGGGATATAGTGGTGGGGATATAGTGGTGGGGATATAGTGGTGGGGATAGAGTAGTGGGGATAGAGTAGTGTGGATAGAGTAGTGGGGATAGAGTAGTGGGGATATAGTGGTGGGGATATAGTGGTGGGGATATAGTGGTGGGGATGGCTGTGCCAGGCTAGTAATCTCTACTACACAATGAGGCCTGCTGGTGGTCATATTTGTCTGGGTCATACAATTCTGTTATATAGCTGACCCGCCCCGGCCGCCCATCACAGTCAGGAACGACAATGTGGCCCCCAGAGAAAAAAGTTTGGTGACCCCTGCTCTACACCCTGTTCACCCACGATTGTGTCGCCTCCCACAAGGACAACATCATCCTGAAGTTCACGGACAACACCACAGTGATAGGACACATCACTAGTGGAGACGAAATGGCCTACAGGAGGGAGGTGGCCAGTCTGGTGTCATGGTGTGAGGACAACAACCTCGCCCTCAACACAGACAAGACAAAGGAGATGATAGTGGACATGAGGAAGGAGAGGAGACCTCATCGGCCACTGTTCATCTGGGAGCTTGAGGTGGAGAGGGTGAGCAGCTTCAAATACCTGGGTGTTCACATCAGTGAGGACCTCACATGGACACTTAACACCACACAGCTGGTTAGGAAGGCTGTACTTTCTGAGGAGGCTGAGGAAGTTTGGTATGTCATCCAAGATCCTCAGCAACTTCTACAGCTGCATGATTGAGAGCATCCTGATGAACTGCATCACTGTGTGATACGGCAGCACTATGGCTATGGACTGCAAACGCCTGCAGAGGGTGGTGAAGACTGCTGAGAGGATCACCAGAACTCTACTGCCCTCTCTGCAGAGCATCTACCACCGCAGAGTCCACAGGAGAGCTGCCTCCATCCTCAAAGACCCCACCCACCCCCAGCACGGACTGTTCACACTCCTACCCTCAGGCCGGAGGTCCAGAAGTGTGAAATGTAAGGCTGTCAGACTAAAGAACTCTTTCTTTCCCACTGCCATCAGACTCCTGAACAGCTGACAGGAGTCTATAACCATGGACTACTTCCCTGTAAACTGCCCTTGACTGATTACATCTGTTTACATTTGTTTGCACGTTTGCACATTACTGCCCTTTTCGCTGCTACGTTCGATCATTGCCTTATTTTTGTATTATACTACCTATTTTGCACTACATTACCTTTATTTTGTACTATTTTTTTGCTTTTATTTTGCACTATATTGCCTTTACTTTGTATTATTTCTTCCACCTGGAGTGGTGCTTAAAAGTTTGTGAACCCTTTAGAATTTTCTATATTTCTGCAAAAATATGACCCAAAACATCATCAGATTTTCACACAAGTCCTAAAAGTAGATAAACAGAACCCAGTTAAACAAATGAGACAAAAATATTATACTTGGTCATTTATTTATTGAGGAAAATGATCCAATATTACATATCTGTGAGTGGCAAAAGTATGTGAACCTTTGCTTTCAGTATCTGATGTGACCCCCTTGTGCAGCAATAACTGCAAGTAAATGTTTCTGATATCTGTTGATCAGTCCTGCACACCAGCTTGGAGGAATTTTAGCCCGTTCCTCCGTACAGAACAGCTTCAACTCTGGGATGTTGGTGGGTTTCCTCACATGAACTGCTCGCTTCAGGCCCTTCCACAACATTTTGATTGGATTAAGGTCAGGACTTTGACTTGGCCATTCCAAAACATGAACTTTATTCTTCTTTAACCATTCTTTGGTAGAACAACTTGTGTGCTTAGGGTCGTTGTCTTGCTGCATGACCCACCTTCTCTTGAAATTCAGTTCGTGGACAGATGTCCTGACATTTTCCTTTAGAATTCGCTGGTATAATTCAGAATTCATTGTTCCATCAATGATGGCAAGCCGTCCTGGCCCAGATGCAGCAAAACAGGCCCAAACCACGATACTACCACCACCATGTTTCACAGATGGGATAAGGTTGATGCAGTGTTTTCCTTTCTCCAAACTTAACGCTTCTCATTTAAACCAAAAAGTTCTATTTTGGCCTCAGCCGTCCACAAAACATTTTTCCAATAGCCTTCTGGCTTGTCCATGTGATCTTTAGCAAACTGCAGACAAGCAGCAAGTTTTTTGGAGAGCAGTGGCTTTCTCCTTGCAACCCTGTCATGCACACCATTGTTGTTCAGTGTTCTCCTGATGGTGGACTCATGAACATTAATATTAGCCAATATGAGAGAGGCCTGCAGTTGCTTAGAAGTTACCCTGGGGTCCTTTGTGACCTCGTCAACTATTACATGCCTTGCTCTTGGAGTGATCTTTGTTGGTCGACCACTCCTGGGGAGGGTAACAATGGTCTTGAATTTCCTCCATTTGTACACAATCTGTCTGACTGTGGATTGGTGGAGTCCAAACTCTTTAGAGATGGTTTTGTAACCTTTTCCAGCCTGATGAGCATCAACAACACTTTTTCTGAGGTCCTCAGAAATCTCCTTTGTTCGTGCCATGATACACTTCCACAAACATGTGTTGTGAAGATCAGACTTTGATAGATCCCTGTTCTTTAAATAAAACAGGGTGCCCACTCACACCTGATTGTCATCCCATTGATTGAAAACACCCGTCTAATTTCACCTTCAAATTAACTGCTAATCCTAGAGGTTCACATACTTTTGCCACTCACAGATATGTAATATTGGATCATTTTCCTCAATAAATAAATGACCAAGTATAATATTTTTATCTCATTTGTTTAACTGGGTTCTCTTTATCTACTTTTAGGACTTGTGTGAAAATCTGATGATGTTTTGGGTCATATTTATGCAGAAATATAGAAAATTCTAAAGGGTTCACAAACTTTCAAGCACCACTGTATTTACTGTTGTAATTGGCATTTATGGTGGACAGCAAACTAAGAATTTCATTGTGCAAGAGGACATGTCCTTACTGTGCGTATGACAATAAACACTTTGAAACTTTGAAACTTGAAAAAAAATGTCTGTATCTGAGCGGCATATTCCATAAGAGAGCACTTTTCAGATGAAAAAAGAAAACATAATGAAGGCTGCTGGGTTTTGGTGTAAAATGAAGAAGTGAGTGTGACAGTCAAAGTGTCCAGAAGAACTGTGGCTGGTTCTGTAAGATGCTCAGGAAAACCTACAGATCATTTCCACATAAAACTGACCTCACTGGAGCTCAGACGGAGATTTTTTTAAACCAAAGGGTCGTCTCACACCAAATACTGACTTTGTTTCATTTATTATGGCTCACTGATTACTGTTTATAGTATTTTTTTTTTTTTTGAAACATTTCATTTCATTATTTTTAAGCTGTTTTTGGTCGACAGCATTTCTTTACATGAGCCTCAGACTTTTGCACAGAACTGTATTTCATGTTATTTTTCTCTTGTTCATCTAGAATTCCATGTGAATGCATGAAAATGTATGGGTCAAAATATCATAAATCATTTCACAGACGAAAGTCTCAAAACCACATACTTTTCCTGTAAGGAACTAGAATGTGAATCACAACAGAAGCATGATCTGGAGTAGAATTAAAAATTTAAAAAAAGTGTCACATGAGTTGGCTTCCTTATGTACTGCAGCCAATTTTAACAATGTCATTCTTGTAACGTGGCTATCCCCGAGGTCAGTCAGTACGCTTCCAGAGAATCAAAACGTTTCAGATATGTAGCTGAAGACTGGAAAAAGACGAGGTGATGTTTTTCCAATCCGTGTCTGATCAGTCTGGGTGAGGATGTGTACACTGTAGTCTCAGATTCCTGTTTGCGTCTGACAGGCGTGGAACCCAGATGTAGCACGTCCTCCTCAAGGTTTGACATGTTGTGCATTCTGAGATGCTTTTCTGCTCACCCCAGATGACAATTTTTTGGTTTTTAGAATATTCCGGAAACATTTTTATTACAGGAACCTTCTTTGAAGGTTTGTTTGGTTACACTATGGGATACCAGGCAAGTTTGTTTCACCTAAATATAAATATGACATTAGTTTTTGATTGCACGTTTTGGTTTAAAGCCAGTATCTCACTGGGCTGCGACAAACTGCGAACGTCATTCGCGAGAGAGTTTCAAAAGTGTCTTGAAACATTCGCGGGGCTTCTCAATTTCCTCACATGAGTCACAAAGTGTTGCTCCTTTGTCGCTGAAATTTTGAACATGTTCAAAAAATTCGTGCGACAAAATTTCTCTCAAAATAGCACAAATGCGTCGCTGGTGTTGCAAAGCCGTCACAAACCCTTCTCAAGTCAGTTTTCGTGAAGTGAGATACTGGCTGAAGTGCGAGAACTGAATTCGCATATTTTATCGCAATTGTTGTGTCTCCAACTAGTCGCAGGCTGTCGCAGTCCAGTGAGATACTGGCTTAAGGGACATTCTCTTAATTGTGAAAACCTTTGGAGAACGTTCCCATTTGGTTGTATTAACGTTCCCCTGACCATTTCAATACAAGATACTTTTGAAAGCCTTATGACAACATTCCGGTTAGGGTCTCTAAACATTACAGGAACGTTCCTGTAACTGTCACAGAAATTAGATACTACAGTTGTAAAGAGTGATTATTTGAGATTCCATCTGTTCAAACCAGTCTAGCCATTCTCCTCTGATCCCTCTCATGGACGAGGCGTTTCTGCCCACATCAACTGGATGGTTGTTTATTTTTAACCATTCTGTGTAAAAGTTGCTGAACTCTGAAGTCATTTTTTTTCTTCCCAGTCTGACTGCGTGTATGAACACAGGTACTGTAGTTCCTAATAAAGCAGACAGTGAGTGTCTGAATGTGAAAGTACACAAGGTTTGTTTCACCTCCTACAAAAAGGGCCAGAGCCGTCTCTATTTTCTGAGACAACTGAGGTCCTTCAACATCTGCCGAACGATGCTGCGTATGTTCTATGAGTCTGTGGTGGCCAGTGCCATCCTGCACGCTGTCGTCTGCTGGGGCAGCGGCTTGAAAGTGAAGGACACTAACGGACTCAATAAGATCATCAGGAAGGCCGGCCATGTTGTAGGTGTGGAACTGGACTCTCTGACAGTGGTGTTGGAGAAGAGGACACTGTCCAAAATAAAAACAACCTTAGACTGTCCTTCCCACCCTCTCCATGAGGAGCTGATCAGCCACAGGAGCACGTTCAGTAAACGGCTGGTTCTTCCACGCTGCATAACTGAGAGACCCAGGAAATCATTCCTACCTGCTGCAGTCAAGCTGCACAACGCCACTGTATAACTGTGGTGCACTGTCTTACCATGCATCCTTCACTCAGGTGCAATACATGTATATAGGAATCATTGTATATAAAATCCCTTCATTTTGCTTTTACTTAAGTCATTGAACTTATTTAAATTTATTTTATTTATTATTTTTTCAGACGATTTTATCTTCTATTTTTAGACATGCTTCCTTCTTCTCTGATTCAGGAGCTTGGTAGCAAATTTGAATTTCCATCTGGGGATTAATAAAGTAATTCTGATTCTGATACAACCTCAGAGCACTTTCACAACAGCTGAAGGACACTGAAGGACACGGATAACATGTTACAAAAAGTAATAAACATGGGTTAGTATATAAAAAAAACTACGTGTGACATAATAATAATAATAATAATAATAATAATAATAATAATATTGGCTGGCTTTTTTTCATGGTCTATCAGATATATTCCATTCAGCTACTTGTCTTCGACTTGTTCAGTATCATGCTAGCTGAATGGAATATATCTGATAGACCACGATAAAAAGCCAGACAATATTATTTAAATATTGTACCTTTAGGGGACAACAGCTCATCACTGAGGCAGTTCCCTCTAAGGTACTTATTTGTACCCTTTATATACTGATTGAGACCATATATGTACCTTTTTGGCCCCCACATAGTTACCTTGAGGTCCAATAATGAGCCCTCGAGAGTACATTAGTGTAGATTGTACCGTGGGGTACAGAAATGGACTCCTACTGTACCCCTGTTTCTGACAGTGTGAGATTCCACATCCTTGCAATTTCTACTTCAAGATCTTTATACTTCCCAACTACTTCATGTTCTTTAATTTATTATTATTATTATTATTATTATTATTATTATTAACAAGTCAAATGTAAAAAGGAGCCCACCTCAGAAGGGTGACCCAACCTTTCTGACACACTCCTGGGTATGGTAGTGGTGGTAGTCTATGTGTCTATTTTTAACTGCCTATCTCTGCCTCCATGTCCATCTCCTCCCAGCTGAATTATTATTAGAAAGCATGCAATAATCTGCAGAATCATGTGACCTTGTATCAGAGCCATCAATCAACCAACAGATCCATCAATGGATTCCGAAATAAAATGGAATAAAAATGATTTTTAACACACAGTCTGAGCCGAGCACTAACACACACACACACACACACACACACACTCACTCCAGCCGATGCACGTGACGCTGGGATCAGGCTGGGATAGATCGCACTAATCCGCTATTCTGTGGACACGTGACCGAGCGGAGCAGCGCGCGCTGTGTGTCGGTGCGGAGTGATGAGGAGCAGAAGGAAGAGTTTACCTGAGGAGCTCGCGCGCTCGCTGAGACGCTCGCCATGATGGAGGTGTGCAACAGAAGCGCGAGTTCGGACCTGTCTCTCTCTCTCTCTCTCTCTCTCTCCGTCCTCTTTTTCAGGCTGCTTTTTTTCCCTTCATGTGCAAATAATTACCCACTTGCATTGCATCATCCACCTTTTCTCCACAGCGCCTGCCCTCCCTGCCCTCCTCCCGCAGGGAACAGCCCACACTGCGCACTCACACATTCATCAGCACCATTTTGAAGCCAAGTGGCCATTTTATTCTATATGCATTTCATATACATATACAGCAGCTACTGTGCAAAAGTCTTGACACATGTAAAGAAATGCTGTCGACCAAAAATGGCTTAAAAATAATGAAATTAAATGTTTCAGCATTTAAAAGTACTATAAGCAGTAATTAGTAAGACATAATAAATGTCATAATATTTTGGTGTGAGACGACCCTTTGCTTTAAAAAAAAAAAGCTAGAGCGGCAGCTACAATTATCGACAGTCCATAATTATCTACACCTTTTCAGATTTACCAATAAAAAACAATCTTACAAAGGTGAGTTTCAGTTCCAACAGTTATTATTGGTTAATTAATCAACCGAAGGCCCCCCTGACCCTTTGATCTTGTCATCTGATGATGCAGCTCGTTACCTGAGATGGAATTTTGTTTAGCACAATCAGTAATTTTTCGGAAAACCCGGACGTTATCATCGCAGGTAAGCATGGTGGAAAGATCATGGACATGTTTTTACTGATCAAATTCACCGATATTTCATGATCTCCTCGTCAAAACCTACTTTGTTTCTTACTCTTTCATTTAACAGTCACTATTTTGTATCTAAACGCACGTTTGAGAGTCACATCCCAGATAGCAAATGATGTTATTTCAATGTTGATATTTGGTCAAGATGGTTGATTTACAGTTATAGTTGTACACTGATGGTGGATCAACCATTAATCAACCACTGATAAAATAAAAAGTTGAAAAAATGTGTTCCAATCAATGTAATGGTTGAAGGAAACATTTGATCAATGTTGAATATATGTTGATTTTGTTGTCATCATACACTGCACCACTGGACGGGAGCCTGGGGTGCACTCTGGGTGAGACCATTTTGTGGGAGGGGGGTTTCCTATATTTCATTTATTTAATTTAGAATTTTAATAGAGCACAAGGAACTATGAAGAATAGATTATTATTTATGGTTATGTGCAAATCTTGTGCGTGCAACATGTAAGGAAAAAACGAACAGAAAAACAAACATCTCCGTTTTCTACCGTATGGAATGGTCCAAATAACCGTCTCTCAGAAGAACTTTCTCGAGCTCCGCTGACGACGAGACTTGCGACCATAGACTGTCCGCAAGCGACTGAAGAAATTTCAACAACACTGGCCAGTTCTCCTCTTTGTAGTAAGTGTGGTTAAAAATAGTGGTTAAGTGTATAGGCTTCGTAGTAGTGAAATGGTAGCTATAAAAGGACAGCCCTCTGTGACAATTAACCTGACCTGTATTATCCTGATTTTCATAAGGTGAGGCGAGAATAATATGCTAGAAATGGCTAGGATGATTCCTGACATCTTTTCAAAGGGAATAATTTATTTCTCGTATGATTAAGAAATTGACATGGGAAATATGCCAAACAAAAGACAGTCCAATACAAGCAGCTGCCGCAAGCTTTAGCTACACCGAGTTACAGTCTTCTGCTCAGCGCCTCAGGATAAATGTTGATTAGCTATGAACAAAATTAGCTATGAACATATTTGGGCGGCAACTGTGAGCTAGTTGGTTCATTCACATTGAGGTTGTCTGCGGACTTTTACGAATTTATCCGTGCTCTGTCTGGAGTGCATGAAAATTGATATCCTTCCTGCGTGAATTTATATCCGCTTTCTCACTCAGTATTTTGCTATAGAGTGCTCCGAGATGATGCTAAAAATAGTAACCATGCGGTCGGCGCGGCCATCTTGGAAGTCACTCGCTCCAGAGCGCGCATAGAGTACACATCATAGAGTACACATTCACCGATTCGTTTCCGCGTTAGAGGGCTTAGAAGCTTGGATTTTTTAAGAATTTAGACATCTGAAGTGATGGAGCACTACTGTGAAAGTTTGGATAAGCAGGCACGGGAGCGTTATGCTGAGAAGGTACGTTTCATTGGGAATGTAGATCCATACACTGTTAGTGAGAAGGAATGGAAAGCTGACCCCAGCTTGTTGCCGCATGTGACATACATCGATCTTGTGAACTATCTAGTGTTTCACCCAAGTCCATTTTGTGAACTAAAGCATGTGTACATAAACATTACTAGGCCTAGATCTTAAATGCCATTTGATGCAACAATGCACTGCAGTAGACATAAGCTACCTAATGTGACAAATATATCCATTAATCATTGCTGAAAGTACATAGAAAAGATAATAGTTTGTATCACATTTATTTTAGTAACTATGAAATTCAAGACAATTTAACCTACCGGTCACAAAGTGATCAGAACAAATCTGGATACAGTCAAGTTGTCCTAAATTTGATGGGTTAATGGCAGCCAGCCACTGTCGTCTCCTCCGCTCGCTTTTCTCCTGTGCTGCAATTCCCTGGTTAGTCACGACTTTAGGGAGTCTGTGGAAGCTTTTGCCACCCTTTTCCCCCCGGCTACTACAGCCAACAATGACGCACGTATTCGGCATTGTCACCCCTTTTTGCTTCGCTGAACAGCAACAACAACACAGCCTGACCCAGGCGACCTTTGACTTCCAATATGGCCGCCAATATGGGTTCGCGCTGACCTCGAAGCACTCTATAGCCGAAGCGAAATTGCTACCTTGCATTCATCATTGGGCTATGTGCTGTGGCAAGAAACGGGTTTCCTCTGAAATGATTCTTTAAAAAACTTCAGGTTTCACACTTGCATGTTGCATGATATATGGTTATCAAATAACGCTAGCACTCTTTTTGTCTAACAGTCAGATTTTCGTGGCATGCACAGTGGTGCCCACTTTCATTGCAGACAAAATCAGACTTATTTCTAAAACAGTATAAGTGTATTACAAATAATTTAATGTCCAAAGAAAAAAACACATTAGGCAGTACAATTCTGTAAAGTGCAGTGTATTGATGTAGTATGCATTTTTGTGCCCAAAATATAGCACTTACTATAGTAATACTGTACTTTATGCAGCACTAATGCAGTAGGGGAAAAATAGTTTTGATGCTGCAGTAAAAAGCTATTTTGTTTCATATGGGACAACATAGGGCAGCACGGTGGTGTAGTGGTTAGCGCTGTCGCCTCACAGCAAGAAGGTCCGGGTTCGAGCCCCGTGGCCGGTGAGGGCCCTTCTGTGTGGAGTTTGCATGTACTTCCCGTGTCCGCGTGGGTTTCCTCCGGGTGCTCCGGTTTCCCCCACAGTCCAAAGACATGCAGGTTAGGTTAACTGGTGACTCTAAATTGACCGTAGGTGTGAATGCGAGTGTGAATGGTTGTCTGTGTCTATGTGTCAGCCCTGTGATGACCTGGCGACTTGTCCAGGGTGAACCCCGCCTTTCGCCCGTAGTCAGCTGGGATAGGCTCCAGCTTGCCTGCGACCCTGTAGAACAGGATAAAGCGGCTAGAGATAATGAGATGAGATGGGACAACATAAAAATATGTACATAATTTTACAATGAATACGAAGGGGGAAATCTACATAAGTGTAAAGTTGATTCTTTTCCTATTATAGCTTCACCAACAGATGTCGCCATTACTCTATGGACCACTGAACCGTGGCAATTGTCTCACTCTAAGCTGTCTAGAGCTAATTTTCAATAAATAATATACAGCACACATTGTTTTTCTGTCTTCTCCTTTTCAGGATCTAAGAGCAAGAATCTGCTGTTGTGCAGCCAAGTCAATAAACAGGTTTGTACACTAACCACAGTGCCAATATCCCTTGTAGCATGTCATCTTATTGGGCATCTTCTAAAGCTAAAAGACGCAGAGTCAAAAAACTAGTGAGGGATACACAGCAGGATATTCTATCTGAATATAATTTAACGGCTGCTAATTCCAATCATGAAAGCACACACCCTACCTTTGAGGGCCAGCTACGTGGTTTCTCAAAAACTTCAGACTTCTCACTATACACTCATAGAGTTTCAAGTAATCAGCAGGAGGATGCCAACTTGTGCACCACACAGGTTTCAGATTCAGACTATGAAGTAGGGGCTGATGAAATTGAACCTGACCCTGGCAGTGGTGATGATGAGCCTAATGAAGACTTTCTAAAAACAAGTTTGAAATACTGGGCAACATCCTATTCTGTGTCTCTGGTTGCACTATCCGCTTTGCTCTCCATCTTAAGGGTGTTTCACCCAACCCTTCCCAAAGATGCAAGAACATTGCTTGGAACACAAACAAGTGTGCCTACCACTAAAATAGAAGGGGGAGAGTACTACCATTTTGGCATAGTACAGGGAGTGCTTTCACGATTAAAATGTTTGAGTTTACTTGCAGTGCCAAGTACTCTTGTATTGCAGTTCAATATAGATGGCCTACCTTTATTCAAAAGTTCAAAACTGCAGTTCTGGCCTATTCTTGGGTGTCTGAAATGCAATTACACAAAGTCCCCTTTTGTTGTTGGTGTCTTTTGTGGTGTAGGCAAGCCAAAGAGTGTTTTCCAGTACCTAGAACAGTTTACTGGAGATCTTAAGAATGTACTGAGTAATGGCATTAGGTATCTTGACAAACAGTTTGAAGTTAAGGTTTCTTCCTTTATCTGTGATGCTCCGGCAAGGGCGTTCATTAAACAGACCAAGGCACATAACGGCTATTCAGGATGTGACAAGTGCTTTCAGGAGGGAGTATGGAGAAATAAAATGACTTTTCCTGAAACAAAAGTGAGACTTAGGACAGACTCTAGTTTCACAGATAGGGTTGATGAGGAACATCACATTGGGAACAGTCCTTTGTCTGGAGTAGTCAAGATGGTTTCCATGTTCCCAATTGACTATATGCATGCCTGCTGTCTTGGTGTAACGAGGAAACTGCTGAATTTATGGTTAAAGGGGAAAGATCTGAGAACAAGGCTTCCATCTCAAACTGAACAAACTATTTCAGAGAAACTGATTAAGCTGTGTCCCTACATGCCTTGTGAATTTAATCGTAAACCGAGGGTGCTAGGAGAACTAGATCGGTGGAAAGCCACTGAGTTTAGATCCTTCATGCTGTATTGGGGTCCTGTAGTTTTGAAGGATTGCCTCCCTAGTGAAATGTATGACAACTTCATGTTGTTTTCTGTCGCAATGTATCTCTTGCTATCCATACATATTTCTGTTGAGAAACTGTCTTTTGCAGAGAGGTTGATGGTGTCATTTGTTGAACACTTTGGGAAGGTGTATGGAAAGGATGAAATCGTATATAATGTACACATTCTTATTCATTTGGCCGAGGAATATAGGCAATTTGGCTCTTTAGATAACATCTCTGGGTTTCCGTTTGAGAACTATCTCGGTCAAATGAAACGTCTTCTGCGGAAACCACATCAGCCTCTTCAACAGGTAGTTAAACGTTTATCGGAAATTCAACATATTGAGACACCACATCCCACAGATGTCCCAGTGTTGTACAACATCCACACTGATGGTCCTGTACCCCCCCAGTTCTCATTTCAGTACAGACAGTATAAGAAGGTTTCAACTTATCTGTTTACTTTGTCATCAAAGATGGGAGACAATTGCATTCTAGTGGCAGATTGTTTTGCGTTAGTAGAGAATATTGTTCAGACAGATGAAGATGTATATATAATTTATAGGAGATTCAGAAACAAACAGCCATACTACATGTATCCCTGTGATTCAGCTTACATTGGTACATACAAGGTCAGTGGGCTTCATAACAATGTAGAGAGAGGCAAACTGAGCTGTATCAAATGTAAATGTCTGCTTTGTCCAGATGGTGATGGCGCCATAGCAACACCACTGCTTCATTTAAGGGTGTAGAGAGGGGGGTGGGGGGGAGTGATATCTATCTAGTTCATATCACTAGTTCATATATATATATATATATAATAGTTCATTTTCATGAAGAATACTTTTCCCCCCAATATTGAGAGATGAATGGTGAGGTACTGTGGTCAGTTGCACTCTTTCCAAATGGTGGGACAGCTGTAGTACTGCAGAGCTGGTTTCGTGACAAGACCTCGTTATTATGGCCCCCCAAAAAAGTAAACCTGGCCAAAGCTCTTCGCGAGAAGATGGAACCAGACCATACCTGGATTGCATACAGTGATGTCCGCCAGCTTGTTGCATGTAGTGAGTATAATCTGTGCTTCAGTTTTAGACATACCTAATTGCATTACATGTAACTGGCACTCCTAATCAGAGCACCTCACAGATAATTAGGTACAGGGTGCAGTCCCTTGTACACTGAGCTTATAGATGGAATATTGTTGCAATTTGTGTTTTCTTTTTCCTCTGCACTCTCCAGAGACCTTTGAGGAAGCTAGGTGCAGAGAAAAGAAGTACAGCTCCACAATGTGTGCAACCACAGATTTGGAAACTGAAGATGAAGAAGCTGTGAGGGAGAAAAGAAAACCACGGTAAGGTGATCTGCAGTGGAATTTATTTCCGTCGCCTCACAACTTAACCAGTTAAAAACTGCAATCTGAAAAATTCTACAAATCAAGGGTGTGGGACTTGGTAGAATTTTTAAGGATGCTTGACTTTGGAACAGTACTTGGCGAGTCGCCATGACGTGGAATCCTTGAAAATCGACCATTAACATAGTATGAGTACCACTGAACTAGAAGAAGACTGAAAGCGTCATCGCCTTTCAGTTAGCGCCATGCGCACATGCGGGCACCATTTTGAAGTTTGGATTACTGGAGACAAAACTCGCTTCTGTCTATGTAGGCTGCCACGAACCGGCCGAAAAAAAGACACCTGGAGACATACAGTGGTGCTTGAAAGTTTGTGAACCCTTTAGAATTTTCTATATTTCTGCATAAATATGACCTAAAACATCATCAGATTTTCACACGTCTTAAAAGTAGATAAAGAGAACCCAGTTAAACAAATGAGGCAAAAATATTATACTTGGTCATTTATTTATTGAGGAAAATGATCTAATATTACATATCGGTGAGTGGCAAAAGTATGTGAACCTCTAGGATTAGCAGTTAATTTGAAGGTGAAATTAGAGTCAGGTGTTTTCAATCAATGGGATGACAATCAGGTGTGAGTGGGCACCCTGTTTTATTTAAAGAACAGGGATCTATCAAAGTCTGATCTTCACAACACATGTTTGT
Source organism: Neoarius graeffei (assembly GCF_027579695.1). Classification (NCBI taxonomy): domain Eukaryota; kingdom Metazoa; phylum Chordata; class Actinopteri; order Siluriformes; family Ariidae; genus Neoarius; species Neoarius graeffei. The sequence continues at coordinate 62,594,703 of NC_083589.1, read as the reverse complement.
GGAAGTGTATCATGGCACGAACAAAGGAGATTTCTGAGGACCTCAGAAAAAGCGTTGTTGATGCTCATCAGGCTGGAAAAGGTTACAAAACCATCTCTAAAGAGTTTGGACTCCACCAATCCACAGTCAGACAGATTGTGTACAAATGGAGGAAATTCAAGACCATTGTTACCCTCCCCAGGAGTGGTCGACCAACAAAGATCACTCCAAGAGCAAGGCGTGTAATAGTCAGTGAGGTCACAAAGGACCCCAGGGTAACTTCTAAGCAACTGCAGGCCTCTCTCACATTGGCTAATGTTAATGTTCATGAGTCCACCATCAGGAGAACACTGAACAACAATGGTGTGCATGGCAGGGTTGCAAGGAGAAAGACACTGCTCTCCAAAAAGAACATTGCTGCTCGTCTGCAGTTTGCTAAAGATCATGTGGACAAGCCAGAAGGCTATTGGAAAAATGTTTTGTGGACGGATGAGACCAAAATAGAACTTTTTGGTTTAAATGAGAAGCGTTATGTTTGGAGAAAGGAAAACACTGCATTCCAGCATAAGAACCTTATTCCATCTGTGAAACATGGTGGTGGTAGTATCATGGTTTGGGCCTGTTTTGCTGCATCTGGGCCAGGACAGCTTGCCATCATTGATAGAGCAATGAATTCTGAATGATGCCAATGAATTCTAAAGGAAAATGTCAGGACATCTGTCCATGAACTGAATCTCAAGAGAAGGTGGGTCATGCAGCAAGACAACGACCCTAAGCACACAAGTTGTTCTACCAAAGAATGGTTAAAGAAGAATAAAGTGAATGTTTTGGAATGGCCAAGTCAAAGTCCTGACCTTAATCCAATCAAAATGTTGTGGAAGGATGTGAAACGAGCAGTTCATGTGAGGAAACCCACCAACATCCCAGAGTTGAAGCTGTTCTGTACGGAGGAACGGGCTAAAATTCCTCCAAGCCGGTGTGCAGGACTGATCAACAGTTACCAGAAACGTTTAGTTGCAGTTATTGCTGCACAAGGGGGTCACACCAGATACTGAAAGCAAAGGTTCACATACTTTTGCCACTCACAGATATATAATATTGGATCATTTTCCTCAATAAATAAATGACAAAGTATAATATTTTTGCCTCATTTGTTTAACTGGGTTCTCTTTATCTACTTTTAGGACTTGTGTGAAAATGTGATGATGTTTTAGGTCATATTAGAAATATAGAAAATTCTAAAGGGTTCACAAACTTTCAAGCACCACTGTACGGAGACTGTAAATTGCACAGGGTTTTGTGATAAATTGCATGTCATATTTCAACCATGTGATGCTCTGTTCAGTCAACTGTATGGCTCTACAGCAGGAATAATATGATTGTAAACAATTCCAATGGCTGTAGGAGTGAGTTTCCATGGTAATCGAAAACAAATGAAACCACAGCTGCAAAGATGGTGCATGTCTTAATTCACACATTAATGTTTTGAAAAAGCTGTCGAGATATCTTACTTAATTGTCAACATTATACAAGCTCCACCTGAGATGCTACAGCATGATTAAAACATATTCTACGTGTACGGTCTTCTGAACAAACCTAAATATTCCTCCACAGCGATCCACGACCTTTAATTGTTGAAGAGTGCTCTCCACATCATATTGATCATTCAAAAATAAGTAAAGTTTTGGTAAAAAAATAACAAAATTAGGATGTTTGACAGGCTGTACTTTCAATTGTTTTAATTTCGCTAGGCCCACAAAGCCAAACTTTAAAATGGCAGCCAGATTCACATGTCATACGTGATTAGCCTGCGTTTCCAGTCTTCTTCTAGTTCAGTGACAAGGAAGCATGCTTCCTTGACTTTGAGAAACGGTGTATATTTTGACTTTGGCTAATAAACCTGATATGAAATGGACTTATCTGTTTTTTTGTTGTTGTTTTTTTTGTTTTTTTTTTATTGTTTGTCTTGTTTGTCCTGTTTTTTTTTTTTTTTTGTCAGCCCAAATCCAGTATACATGGACTCCGACTCTGATGAGCCATCTGACCTGAAGAGGAAAATGCTTTGCAGACCACCTGATGTGGGCATTCCAGGTATTGACTCAGTAGCATGGCAATACATCATGTTTTCAATAGGTGCAGCTATACAATGTTAAACAATGATGTGTAGTAGTCCTTTAAAAACTGCACCTCCACACAAAAGAATTACTTGTATATTTGTCTGAATTTGTCAACACAACATACAAATAATCCTTTCTACTTGCATGTTGCAGGAGACATGTCAAAATCCTGGACATGCCAAGAGCTGCCACAATCAAGCCAGGCTGTGAGGTCCCTGGAGCATTCAAGGGAGGGTATGTTGTCAACTTGAATACTGTTTGATTTCACCTTGCTGCAGCTTATATTCACGATTTTGCGTGGTCTTTTGTTTGTATTTTTTGGACTAAAAGGGACTTTGGACTTATTTGCAAAGTGGTGTGAAATTCGGTGCACCTCTTTGTACGAAAATGATATTGAGATTCCTTGATGTGTCTTAAAATCTGATGTGCCTTAAAGGTACAATGTGCGATTTTGATGTCATTTTGAAGCGTATTGCATGCAAAAACACCCCTACCAAAAGAGTGTGAAGAAATAATCCTGCTGGCATGTGCTGACCAAAGTGTATTCGTAGCATAGCGGAGTTTTATTTAAAAATTAGCCGGCTAAACTACTAGCTGCGGCCCGTCCCTTCTTGCCGTTCCAGTTTATGAATGAGGTGGCGATAATAGTTTTATGAAATAAAACTCAGCTATGCTACGTATACACTTTGGTTAGGATGACAATAGGATTATTTCCTCACACTCTTTTGGTATGTATAACTGTCTTTTGCATGCAGTACACTTCAAAATGACATCAAAATCGCACATTGTACTTTAAGTTTGAAAACTATGGTAAATGAAGTAGTGTATGTATTGATGTATGTTTTATGTATTTATCAGGAACTCATTGGTATGATGCATAAATCAGCAGGCATTTTAATTTTAAAATGTGTGTACTTTTCAGTAACAACACCAAGGTCGGCTCCAGGCCATTACGGTCAGCTTAGGCCGTCACAACTGACAAGACATGGTAAATCACATTTAATTTCTTATTTGAAGTCTTTGTGATATAATCATCCCCATTTGGAAGAAAAATGTATGCTAAAAGGATCACATTTGCACTGATATGCTACGGTATAAGAATGAATGAATTTATTTGTCTGAATTGCAGAGAAATTCAACTTCCTGTAATCCCAATTTAAATTCAATTCTGTGCAGATTCAAAACAATGATGCCAATTCATATTCAATATTAATTTCTGAATTTTGTACAAGCCTGTTTCACACAACTTGTTTTTCCCCTTTTGTAGATCTGTTTGGTGACATATCTCCACGTGACCAATTTCTCAATGGTAAGCTACCAAATAGTTGTCGGTAGCCTCATAAGCATCTGTATTTGACACCTTTTAATAGAATTTGAGTCTTATTTGACTGACTTGTACGTTTCTTATTGTGTTTCAGAATCAGGCGCTACCTGCCACCAGCTGCAGGTCCCACAGAGAGAAAGTATGATGCCATATTTCCTTTTTGTACAGTCATGTGCACACAATTCTGCAATGACACCTTAACTATAAAGTCTGGTTTACACTAGAGAAATGCATGAAATTAACGTGCATAAATTGTTTTACAGATGTGACCATGCAAGGTAGTGGGCAGCTTTACAAAGGTAAGTCTATTAAAAGCAGTTATGGTACTGTATGTAACAACATAAGTGATGTGCACATTTTTCTCGCATGACAATTTATTTCCATCCTTTTTTTTAAGACATCACCATCGAGAAGCTGACGGAGATGGTAGCAGAGGTGCTTGTGGTGGCGAGAGGACTCGCAAGGGATATGCAGTTCCTCAGGGGGCACATGGCAGGTGGCATCCCCGATCAAGGGATCCCCGATCAAGATCAGGTTCCGGAGTGCCCCATCAAACTGCCCCTCAGCAATGAGGCAGACTTTAACAATGCTGAAGCATTGTTGAAGACTGAGGCAGTCCGTCTAAAGATGGTAATTTGCTAAACAAGCTGATCTTGACTTATACATTTCTTATTGTGTTTCAATTAATAATAATAATTTAAAAAAAACAATGTTCATCTCACTATATGGTGTGAGGTTGATCTGTCCAGTAGATCCCACTCAACAGTGAACTGATCTTTGGCCCCATGAAGCACCCGGAAGGGGCGGAAACTTAGGCACTCTATAGGCAAACTGGCATGAGCTTTATTCCATTTTTCCTCTTATCTCACTAGATTGCCCGCTTGGCCTTGGTGGGAGGCACTTCCTCTGAGTCTATGGTTCGGAGGATGCTTGGAACAGCACTTACCAATGGCCTGGCCTGCAGCTACAGTTGGGCTGGCAAGAATAACAAAAAGGCTTTTAAAGAAACCGTGCTACAGGAGTGCATGTTTGGTGAGTTTATATAAATGTTCCTTCTTGACACGCGTGCCGTTTTGACACAGTAATGGTAAAAGTTCAATATTGTACACTTAAAGAACTGTTTTCAGATAACCATTGCATTTCATCACAAACTAAGATTAAAATTTGGACACATGCTGTTGATCCAAGAAATATTGGTTACTGTGGTAGCATGCAGGCGCACACACACCCCTCTACAAATGCCTTGTTTAAACTGTTTAAGTCGGGCCAAACGTTCTATCTAACATTACACTTAGCAGACTCTGACACATGCTGTTGATCCAAGAAATGTTGGTTAATGTGGTAGCACGCACGCGCGCACACACCCCTGTACAAATGCCTTTAAACTGTTTAAGTCGGGTCAAACGTTCTATCTAGCATTACACTTAGCAGACTCTTTAATCTTATTTCATAGCCCTCCACACAATCACACAGTGAACGAAAGATGCCATTTGTGGTTTGCCTCAAGAAATGCAATTCTTAGTAATGAAATAAAACTAAGAAATGCAGTTCTTAGTAATGGAATTATATTATATGTCATACAACTTTTGTATTATTCCTGTCTTTCAGCTGCTGCTCGGCAGAGTGACCGGCGGCTTACCCAGCAGGCCTTCAGCGAATTAGTGAAAAATTGGCTTCGGTACGCCCCTTGGCGTGTCGGGGGAAAGAAAAGGAACTAGATGTAAGTGAACTTGATATTCCTAAATTGCTGTTTTGTAAAAGTAAGAGGTGATTTGTAGTATTTGCTGTTTGCAAAACGTTCTATCATGAGCACTGACATAAATGTTGCCTCTGCTTCTCCCACAGCCTCCACTTCAGGATTGAAGTCTTTTTTTTTCTGTTGTTACTGACACAATAAAACAACAATAACAAACAATCCCTCTTCTGTTATTTCATTCAGTAATTGACAAATATGTATGAATGTATGTGGTTGTATGCAGTTTGATCTGTCTGTGTAGGCTGATAGACATGAAGTAACTCTGAATGAATAATAAAAGTAATTATACTCTATTAGCATATGTACCTTTTAGATAATGGTCAAACAGATATCGATTCAGTGTCATGACATGTCGATTTCCATTTAGATGATGGTTGAATCACCATTGATTCAGTATATTATTTTAACATGAAATCAATGGAAATTTAAATGTAAGTTTCTATTTAGATGATGGTTGAATCACTATTGATTCAATGCTGATAGGGTTGAAAATTCAACGTTGATTCAACCCAAATTCAAGGGGACACTTTCAATATCATTTCAACATTGAAATAATGTTTTCTTTTTTTTTTTTTTTAAGATTTTTTTTGGGCTTTTTGCACCTTTATTGGACAGGAAATGAGCGGGAGAGAGAGAGACGGGAAGGGATCGGGAAATGACCTCGGGCCGGAACCGAACCCGGGTCGCCCGCACCCATGGCATGGCGCCTCAACCACCCGAGCCACGACGCCCCCTGAAATAATGTTTTCTGCCAAATGCTATTTCAATGTTGATTCAACTGATTTTTGCTATCTGGGATGAGGTGTCGATTAGACCCCGAAGCCGTTTGTTTTCAGGATAATGGCTGGCTGATGAAATTATTGGCTGGCTAGCTGACTCACCCAAAACCTTAATGGCTGCTGCAGCCACCAAAATGTTTATGGCTACAAATGGCTGATACTGTTTCTTCACGCCTATGGTCTACGTTCAATTGATTATAAGATGCAGTGTACTGGTTACACAGATACATAGGCTATTTCCACAACACAGTTTGGTTAAAAAACTGATTGTACTACAACAAATGGTGTATTTATGATAGCATTTATTGATTATAAGTTATTTATTTATTACATTTATTTATTATAAGTACTTAGATGTATTATTATTATCTCTCTCTCTCTCTCTCTCACACACACACACACACACACACACACGGGTCATTTAACGTGAAATCATATTTACCACAGGTCCCCTGGTCTCTTACTTCATTGTAAATATAAATCTAGCAAGATTGTAGTTCAATGCTAATAATAAGCTAATCTGGATTGTTCGAGGAAGGCATCTAGCTATCTACTCTCACTAGCAATGACCAGTGAAGGACTGGCAGCTATCTTACTATGATGAAAGTAGAGTGGTGGAGTACTTTTTTTTTTTATCAATCTCGAAGTATGTGAAACAAACAAACAAACAAAAATACCTTTACACTTTCCCTCAGCAGCGGCAAAGAATGCAGCCATCTCGTCGATATCGGAGTCGATTGATGCTCTGGGTGGGTTCCCGGGTTCCCCAGTGTATCGTGGTAACGGTGTGAGGGGCGGGAAGCCAGACAGGTAGTCACAACGGCAAGCTTGTGGTGGCTCTCTGTGCTGTGATATCAGTTCTAAATCTCTACAGTGTATGCCTATACGTCTCTATTGTGTTACTACTAGTGTGTACAGTTGATCATGTTTGTGTCACTTTTCTTGTAGCTCATGATGTGGATAAACCCATTATTTGATGTACACAATTCTTAGTGGCTCAGCCAAATTTTATTAGATAGCGGCTCAAATTGGCTTACAAAATTATTGGCTGGCGGCGGCTCAAATTCTAAATGGCGGTTTTAGCGGCGCCTGGCGGCGGCTTCGGGGTCTAGTGTCGATAATAGTGATCACTTTCACCAGTGTCCACCATTATCGACACCCTGTGGGATTAAGGGACATTTACAACCGTTATGGATCGATCTTTGTGTAACATTGTTGAAGTAGATGAAGTACTTTAAAAAATAAAAATGCTGTGATTTATAATTTTTTTTCTGATTCATAACAGAATGGAATGTTTAGAGTATTTGGAATCCGATTACAATAAATAGAATTAGACCAGAATTAAATTCCGAGCATCTAAAAAATTACACACTTGAAATATTCTGATTTTTCTATTCCATTCAGAAAATAGTTTTTTTTTTCAGTTTGCTGTAAATATCTACCACATATTACAATATCAGTAGACATTTTATATTTTGGTTCAAGGAATGACATGCGACCTTTGACCTGGATTTTCATGTGGTTACAATGTCGACTGCCTGTTGATATTGATTGGTAAACTCATCTCATCTCGTCGTCTTCTGCTTATCCGGGGCCGGGTCGCGGAGGCAGCAGTCTGAGCATGGAAGCCCAAACTTCCCTTTCCCCAGACACCTTGGCCAGCTCCTCGCGAAGAACACCGAGGCGTTCCCAGGCCAGCTGAGAGACATAGTCCCTCCAGCGTGTCCTGGATTTTCCCCGGGGCCTCCTCCCAGGGGGACATGCCTGGGGCACCTCCCCAGGGAGGCGTCCAGGAGGCATCTGAAAGAGATGCCCAAGCCACCTCAGCTGATTCCTTTCAATGTGGAGGAGCAGCGGCTCTACTCCAAGCTCCTCCCGAGTGACTGTGCTTCTCACCCTAAGGGAGCGCCCAGCCACCCTGTGAAGGAAACTCATTTCTGCTGCTTGTATCCGCGATCTTGTTCTTTCGGTCATTACCCAAAGCTCATGACCATAGGTGAGAGTCGGAACGTAGATCGACCGGTAAATTGAGAGCTTCGCCTTTTGGCTCAGCACCTTCTTCACCACGACGGACCAGTAAAGCGACCGCATCACTGCGGAGGCTGCACCGATCCGCCTGTCGATCTTACACTCTATCCTTCCCTCACTCGTGAACAAGATCCCAAGATACTTAAACTCCTCCACTTGAGGCAGGACTTCTCCACCAACCTGGAGAGGGCAAGCCACCCTTTTTCGGTCGAGAACCATGGCCTCGGACTTGGAGGTGCTGATTCTCATCCCAGCCGCTTCACACTCGACTGCAAACCGCCCCAGTACATGCTGAAGGTCCTGGTTTGAAGAAGCCAACAGGACAACATCATCCGCAAAAAGCAGAGATGAATCTGGCTGCGCCTAGAAATTCTGTCCATAAAAATTATGAACAGAACCGGTGACAAAGGGCAGCCCTGCCGGAGTCCAACATGCACTGGGAACAGGTCTGACTTACTGCCGGCAATGCGAACCAGACTCCTCCTCCGTTCATACAGGGACCGGACAGCCCTTAGCAAAGAGCCCCGAACCCCATACTCCCGAAGCACCCCCCACAGGATACCACGAGGGACATGGTTGAATGCCTTCTCCAGATCCACAAAGCACATGTGGACTGGTTGGGCAAACTCCCATGAACCCTCAAGCAGCCTATGAAGGGTATAGAGCTGGTCCAGTGTTCCACGACCAGGATGAAAACCGCATTGTTCCTCCTGGATCCGAGGTTCGACTATTGGCCGAATTCTCCTCTCCAGTACCCTGGAGTAAACTTTCCCTGGGAGGCTGAGAAGTGTGATTCCTGTAGGTGCATTTGGGTAATTGAGTGATCAATCTCATTAAATCTGAAGTTTAATAATTAAATCATTAAATTGAATCAGTCTCATTGAATCGTTTTCATTGAATCAGTCTCATATTATCATTAAATCAGTCTCATTTATTAATACCATTAATTTTGGTGCTTAATAATAAATTACCAAACAGCTAAATTATGGTATATTCCAAATTATTATGATCACTTACCATATTGCATAAATCATATGCACCTTTGAATTCTTGGAGATTGGGGACTTCAAAGATATTGGAACACAAATAAACACACAATTTCAATAATAAATGAATTTATTATAACAAAGATAAAAAATGGATAATGGCAGTTGAAATATATACAAACAGTGAGGTGTGTGTGTGTGTGAGTGAAGACAAAAGATTAGCTTTGTGTGCTAATTAAGATGTGTTTGTGTGTGAGGCCTTGTGACCACGTGTTTCTAAGTAAAGCAAGGAAAATTAGCTTTGGTAGCTAACTAAGACAAAGGAATGCTAGCTAGCATGTGTTTGTGTGTGAAAGGCCTGGTGAGGCCTGGAGACCACGTGTTTGTGTAGGCCTAGATTAGCCTCGTGTGGCTAAGCTAAGACAAAGGGAAGCTAGCTAAGGTGGGTTTGTGAGGCATGTGGCCATGTGTGGAGGCCTAGATTAGCCTTGTGTTTAGCTAAGACAAAGGAATGCTAGCTAAGGTGTGTTGGTGTGTGTGGGGGAGGACCGCCCCGTGTTTCTAAGACAATACACTTAGCTTTGGATGCTAATGAGACAAAAGAAATTAGCCGTAGGCTAATTTCACTAGCTTATAACAGTACTGAATCCACTGAAACCTTGATAAAGTCAAAATGTGTGATAAGGAAATTAAAGTGTTAGTGAGGAATAAAGAGAAGCATGCACAGCCTATCTATTAAAACAACTGAGAGATTGAAACAAAAATCAATTCAACACGCTGCGTATTTGCAGTGTAACAATTAAACCATTCCTGAATGTAAATTCACACTACTTCAATAAAAGCTAATTCCTAAGACTAGGTTTTTGATCATTATGCCCAAAAATGCCAGTCTTACGCGAGATTATAAGAAGATGTCCTGAGACTTTGGAGTTTTCACCGTTGTGGAGATCTCTGTGAAGCACAGGTGAGGCGGAGTTTCACAGGAGCTCGTGGAGCACGTCTGTGGAAAGCAGAGAATTCTTGGTCCGACGCTTCGTAGCTCGTGGGAAGGAAAACTCTGGTCAAACAAGGTGCGCAGCGCTTCAGTTAAAAAAGAAAGAAAGGGTCCAGCCGCTTTCCTAACTTTGAATTAAAGCTGCTTGGGCAGCAGTCGTGACGTCACTTCTAATACGAATAAAACCGGTTGTAACTCGATTGAGTTAAAGATTGCGCGACTCTGGAGTCTACCTTGGCCAAGGGTAAGAAAGAAATCGTGCTGAATCATGGATCTTGCAAGAAAGAGGTCTTTTTCTGGTTTGCTTGGGTGGAGCGAGTAATTCCTCCTTGTGTCCAGGCGGCTGCTCCGGACGGAAAGAGGAGGAGCTAGGAGTTCCCGGGTTTCTTATGCTTTCATGGAGGATGTGACGTTGGTGATCCCGCCCCCGCGTGACGCAGGTCATCGCGGAAGTTGGCTGATGGGAAATGTAGTTTCTTAAAAAGGGACTGTGGGTGTACCTACAATCCCCATACATGTCAACCTTTGGTCAATCAAACCTGTATAACCAACCTCCAAAATCCGTATTTCCCTTGTAAAATCCGTATAAGATGTAAATTTAAATAATTCACCTAAAATTTGAATGATAATTAACAATGATATATCCAAGTTACTTTTTATTCAATATTATTAACAAACCTTCAGAATGAATACAAAGCTCCAATGTTTGACAAAAACACAAAGTGTCACTCTAATGTTCTGAATTGTACTCCATGACAGCTTTTTTAGCAGTCTGCACCAATACTCACGAGGCTGCATGTCACAGCAAGCGTCTGTGTTGATCTTGCCGGAGTGCCCATTCAGAATCTTTTCAGTCGCTATTGAAAGTCGCTCAGGTGGAAATACGCTTTTCAGACAAAATGTTACTTCCCGGTTAGCGGGATTCTCGCAATGCGGTGTGCGCATGATCAAAAGTGGAACGAAGTCTCACTACCACAAGATAACGCGCAATTTCATAAGACTCTTTACTGGCTGTTTGTGCTTTCTGTGGTGTACAGTACGTTTGTAAATGAATGTTATGCGCTCTTATCATCGTGGGAATTGATTATAGCTCTAAATAAATATTGAAGTTTTTTTAAAGAATCCGTATAACTTTATTTGTACGCCCGTATACTACGTTCATTGAATCAAATCCGTATAAAATACGGACATTCCGTATAGGTTGACATGTATGAATCCCCCTTTTGGTCTCAGGGATATGATGGAGTCGTAGCACTGAGAGCACAGTACCGTACAGTCCACGTGTCCATAGTCCTTGAGGTAGCCTTGCTCTGCACAGTCCATGGTGTCCTGTGAAAACTGTGTAAACTCATGAGTTCCAGTAAGACAGTTGGAGGCAGAGGCGTTTTGGGCACATACTCAGGCTATGGGCATTTTGGGCATATAATTACGCTATCTAACTAGGTCAAAGTCACGTCTAAAAAAAAATTTAAACATTGAACATGAAACATGTATACTTCATTTCCTACACATAAAAAAACAAGAAAAGAGAAGAAGTGAAGGAAAGAAAGAACAGAAGTATTAGTGTTTTGGTTGGTAAACCTAATCTTATAGAAAGGTGATAGCAGCGGGTGGTCTGGCCAGAAAGCATGTGCTACTGTGGCTAAAGCTGTCAGGGACGCAGACCATCTTATCCAGCTTGGTGTGTAGTGTTATGTATGGGTTGCTTGGGCAGACCCAGTGGATGTCTTTAGTGGAGGTGCACATCTCTAAGTCTTGTGGATTCACAAAAATGAGGATAGCACTGCCAAGACTATATGCCAGGTGTATTTGCAATGAATACACACTAGTAATAATAGTGGATTTTAGTATTTTATCTACCATGCCTGTGTCTGAGTCGATGGATAGAGGGAGGTTTTTCAAAGAATTGTGGCCACTAGGGGGAGTCGCGATGTCGGGTGTTTCGACACCAGACTCTGTGTGCCAAGACATGAACTGAAGTTCATCGGAAATTTGGTCACGCGTGGCGCTTGGTTGTTCGGTGTTCGCACTAATCTCTTCGCAGCGGGTTTGTGCATGTTTTGTGGAGTTCAACGACGGTGGGGTCGTGATTTTTGTGAAGCTGACTAAGTTTATGTTGCAGGGTTTGGTTGGGATTGGGTCACCTTGTGAGAGCAGTGTCTGACAGATGGTGGCGAAGACTTTAGCACACATGAGCGTGATCTCCGATCCAGTATCTAGAAGGGCGTGGAGGGTGATTGTACCCTCGACCACCACGGGGGTGTAAATTCGCTTAGCGTTGCCCCTTCTAACTAGATCGCCTAAGAACTGCATCAGAGGCGCGTTTTGTGGGTTTGCCTTCACCACCGGGGGGGGCTCTACATCCTGACCATCGCCTGCTGTTTCACAGGGATTTCCTCCCCCTTTCACGAGATCTACTCGCGGTTCCTGGCCTAGTCATGCCAGCGGGTAGCTTTTGTCATTTTTCTTGGGCTCTTTTATCTTATCTGTTGAGGGGTCTGACCTCTGTTGTAACAGTTCTTTAATCTCAGCCAACTGGGCTTTCAAAGAGTCCAGCTCTGAGCGGAACTCACCAGGTTGGTCTGAGTCACTGTCTCGGTCACCTCTACCCCTACGTGGAAAGCTACGGTTGGAGCGCTCCTGCCATTTCCGGCCAGAGCGGGGATGACAATCTTGCTGCCAACCGTTTTGTTCCTTATGACCATTCTCATCTGATGAGTGGTTGCCATGGTCACTGTGGCCTTGCCAACAGTCTCTCCTGGCCTTACCTTGCCGATTCTCCCACTCACCCTGGTGATGGCTCGGCAAGGGGCGGTTTGGACCGTAGTTTCTCCAGGTGGGTCCCCCTTTTGGAGCTTCACCTCTTTCTAAGGTTAGCGGGGGCTTGTCCTCACCCTGGAAACTAAGGACTCTGGGTTCATCATCGTTTCCGTTTGCGGTTTTGACGATGGTCTCCCAGGTCATTTGGGCTAGTTGCCTAATTTCCCTCATTGAGTAGCAACCTCGTCGACATGTCAGTGTGACTTGAGTCCGCACGCTTGGGTGGAGGTTATGTAAGAAGAGGGATTTGAAGCCTCTATCTTCTTCCAAGCCTGGTGCGCTACTACCCTGGAAATAGAAAGTACGTAGCCATCTATAATATTCACGAGGTGCCTCAGACTGTTTTTGTTTGATTTGTATAGCACACAATGTTGCGGAGGTTTCATCCGTGTATGGCGCATATTCTTCCCTCATGTAATTGCGAAGTTTCGAGTAACTATCACGAATGTTTGGGGGTAGAGTCTCTAAAAAGGCACGAACGCTGCTACTGGAGGTCTTCCAGATTAGCTTAAGTTTTTCTCACGTTGTGGCATTCGGCAGGTCCATCAGGCATCGGTCAGTTTCTCGCAAATAATCATTTACATTTGTTCTTTTACTGTCGGGGTCGAATCGCTCGACATCTTGGGCAAGTAGGTCAATTTGCCGTATGCGGAGGGCTTTGTGCACGTCCTTGTGTGGCCTCCTTCGCTCTCCTGAGTACTCACTATCTGAGCTACTCTGGAATTGCTCCCTTTTCGCACGAGATGCGTAGTCTGATTCATCCGAAGATGGATCAGGGATACTGTAGCGCATTGACCTGGGTGTGCTATGGGCCTGGGCTCGGGATGAGTGCAGGACGGCTCCATCTTGGCTAAACGACGGAGTCGAGTAGCGAGTTGGAGTTTGGCGGGGTGTCTGGTGCTTGACCAGGTAATCCACGGTGTCCGGTTCGGACGCCGCTTCCTGCTCTGAGCTTCGGCGCATTGTTGGGGGTCTTTCACGCCCCACACGCCCTTCTTGGGGGGTCTGCTCCTTGGCAGCCCTTTCGGCTTTCTCTAGCCTTTCGGCGCAATCAAGGGAGTTCTTCAAAAGCTCACGCTCCCTATATAAATCATTGACATCGGCTGCCAGCTCGGCATTGCTGGTGGTCAGCCTGTCAACCTCTCTGTGGAGGGATCTGATCTCTAGATCAGTATCCTGGAAGTGTAATAGGAATAGCTTACCTAGTGCCTCTTGGACACTAATCGTTGTTCTCTTTGGATCTCTCATATGTTTTATTGAGTTGACTATGTTAATTTGGCATTCACGCCTACTCATGTCCTTAATGCTTGCCCTTTTGGAGTCAGAGCAGTGAATGAGGTCTGCGATGACCTCAAAGAGAGACACGTCTTGAGCGTTGTCTTCAATTTCTGAGACACAAGGGGATGCCATTTTGCTTAGGCTGGATATTAGGTAATTAATCAATGAGTTAATTTATTAATTAATTTTTATTAATTAACTATGTAATTAATTAAAAAGGTTTGTTTTGTTTGGAAATGCTATCACTTATCCTAAGTTATCAATAGGTTATTAGTATTTTGTGATATGGTTATCACACTACTGTTAACCGTTTTACACACCTGGGGTATATTTTAGCAGTTGCTTAAACAAACTGATGGTTTATCTGTTGTTGCAACAATTTTCAAGAAGTCAACAAACCAATCGCCTCACATGGGGCACCAATTTAATGTAGGTGCATTTGGGTAATTGAGTGATCAATCTCATTAAATCTGAAGGTTAATAATTAAATTGAATCAGTCTCATTGAATCGTTTTCATTAAATCAGTCTCATTTATTAATACCATTAATTTTGGTGCTTAATAATAAATTACCGAACAGCTAAATTATGGTATATTCCAAATTATGATCACTTACCATATTACATAAATCATATGCACCTTTGAATTCTTGGAGATTGGGGACTTCAAAAGATATTGGAACAAATAAACACAGTTTCAATAATAAATTAATTTATTATAACAAAGATAAAAAAATGGATAATGGCAGTTGAAATATATACAAACAGTGAGGTGTGTGTGTGTGTGTGTGAGAGAGAGAGTGAGTGAAGACAAAAAGATTAGCTTTGTGTGCTAATTAAGATGTGTTTGTGTGTGAGGCCTTGTGACCACGTGTTTCTAAGTAAAGCAAGGAAAATTAGCTTTGGTAGCTAACTAAGACAAAGGAATGCTAGCTAGCATGTGTTTGTGTGTGAAAGGCCTGGTAAGGCCTGGAGACCACGTGTTTGTGTAGGCCTAGATTAGCCTCGTGTGGCTAAGCTAAGACAAAGGGAAGCTAGCTAAGGTGGGTTTGTGAGGCATGTGGCCATGTGTGGAGGCCTAGATTAGCCTTGTGTTTAGCTAAGACAAAGGAATGCTAGCTAAGGTGTGTTGGTGTGTGTGGGGGAGGACTGCCACATGTTTAAGACAATACACTTAGCTTTGGATGCTAATGAGACAAAAGAAATTAGCCGTAGGCTAATTTCACTAGCTTATAACAGTACTGAATCCACTGAAACTTTGATAAGGTCAAAATGTGTGATAAGGAAATTAAAGTGTTAGTGAGGAATAAAGAGAAGCATGCACAGCCTATCTATTAAAACCACTGAGAGATTGAAACAAAAATCAATTCAACACGCTGCGTGTTTGCAGTGTAACAATTAAACCGTTCCTGAGTGTAAATTCACACTACTTCAATAAAAGCTAATTCCTAAGACTAGGTTTTTGATCATTATGCCCAAAAATGCCAGTCTTACGCAAGATTATGAGATGTCCTGAGACTTTGGAGTTTTCACCGTTGTGGAGATCTCTGTGAAGCAGAGGAGAGGCTGAGTTTCACAGGAGAAAAGCAGAGAATTCTTGGTCCGACGCTTCGTAGCTCGTGGGAAGGAAAACTCTGGTCAAACAAGGTGTGCAGCGCTTCAGTTAAAAAAGAAAGAAAGGGTCCAGCCGCTTTCCTAACTTTGAATTAAAGCTGCTTGGGCGGCAGTCGTGACGTCACTTCTAATACGAATAAAACTGGTTGTAACTCGATTGAGTTAAAGAACGCGCGACTATGGAGTCTACTTTGGCCAAGGGTAAGAAAGAAATTGCGCTGAATCATGGATCTTGCAAGAAAGAGGTCTTTTTCTGGTTTGCTTGGGTGGAGCGAGCAATTCATCCTTGTGTCCAGGCTGCTGCTCCGGACGTAAAGAGGAGGAGCTAGGAGTTCCTGGGTTTCTTATGCTTTCATGGAGGATGTGACGGTGATCCCGCCCCCGCGTGACGCAGGTCATTGCGGAAGTTGGCTGATGGGAAATGTAGTTTCTTAAAAAAGGGACTGTGTGTGTACCTACATTCCCCTATAATTGGAGCATACTCTCCGGTCCCCTTTCTTAAAAAGAGGGACCACCACCCCAGTCTGCCACTCCAGAGGCACTGTCCCCGACCGCCACGCAATGTTGCAGAGGCATGTCAGACAAGACAGCCCCACAACATCCAGAGACTTGAGATACTCAGGGCGGATTTCATCCACCCCCGGTGCCTTGCCACCGAGGAGCTTGCAAACCACCTCAGTGACTTCAGCTTGGGTAATGGACGAGTCCACCTCTGAGTCATCAGCCTCCGCTACCTCAATGCAAGACATGATGGTGGGATTGAGGAGTTCCTCGAAGTATTCCTTCCACCGCCTGACAATGTCCCCAGTCGAGGTCAACAGCTCCCCACCCACATTGTAAACAGTGTTGGCAGAGTACTGCTTCCCCCTCCTGAGGTGCCGGACGGTTTGCCAGAATTTCTTCGAGGCCAACCGATAGTCCTCCTCCATGGCTTCACCGAACTCCTCCCAGTTCTGAGTTTTTGCCTCTGCAACTGCCTGAGCTGTGGCACGCCTGGCCTGCCGATACCCATCAGCTGCGTCAGGAGTCCCGGAGGCCAACATGGCATGATAGGACTCCTTCAGCTTGATGGCATCCCTTACTTCCAGTGTCCACCACCCGGTTTGGGGATTGCCACCACGACAGGCACCGGAGACCTTGCAGCCACAGCTCCGAACAGCCACATCTACAATGGAGGTAGAGAACATGGTCCACTCAGACTCAATGTCCCCCGCCTCCCTCGGAAGCTGGGAGAAGCTCTCCCGGAGGTGGGAGTTAAAGACCTCCCTGACAGAGTGCTCGGCCAGACGTTCCCAGCAGACCCTCACCATACGTTTGGGCCTGCCAGGTCTGTCCGGCTTCCTCCTCCAGCGGATCCAACTCACCATCAGGTGGTGATCAGTTGACAGCTCAGCCCCTCTCTTCACCCAAGTGTCCAAGACATAGGGCCGGAGATCAGATGAAACGACAACAAAGTCGATCATCGACCTCTGACCTAAGGTGTCCTGGTGCCACGTGCACTTATGGACACCCCTATGCTCGAACATGGTGTTTGTTATGGACAAACCGTGACTAGCACAGAAGTCCAATAACAAAATACCACTCGGGTTCAGATCGGGGAGGCCATTCCTCCCAATCACGCCCCTCCATGTATCACCGTCATCACCCACGTGAGCGTTGAAGTCCCCCAATAGAACAATGGAGTCCCCAGTCTGAGCACCTCTCAGTACCTCTCCCAGGGACTCCAAAAAGGCCGAATACTCTATACTGCTATTCAGCCCGTAGGCACAAACAGCAGCAAGAGCCCTCTCCCCGACCCGAAGGCGCAGAGAGGTGACCCTCTCGTTCACTGGGGTAAACTCCAACACATGGTGGCTGAGCTGGAGAGCTATAAGCAAGCCCACACCAGCCCGCTGCCGCCCACCATGGGCAACTCCAGAAAAGTGGAGAGTCCAGCCCCTCTCGAGGAGCTGGGTTCCGGAGCCCAAGCTGTGCATGGAGGTGAGCCCGACTATCTCTAGCCGGTACCTCTCAACCTCCCGCACAAGCTCAGGCTCCTTCCCCCCCAGCAAAGTGACATTCCATGTCCCAACAGCTAGCCGCTGTGCTCGGGGATCAGGTCATCAAGGCCCCTGCCTTCGACTGCCACCCAATCCACACTGCACCAGCCCCCTACGGCTACATCTGTGGGTGGTGAACCCACAGGAGGTCGGGCCGACATCACCACTTCGGGCTGAGCCCAGCCGGGCCCTGTGGGCAAAGGCCTGACCACCAAGCGCTCGCATACAAGCCCCAACCCCAGGCCTGGCTCCAGGGTGGGGCCCCGGCCGCGCCATACCGGGCGACGTCACGGTCCTTAATCTTTTATCCATAAGGGTTTTGGTGAACTGCTCTTGGTCTGGCCTGTCACCTAGGACCTGTCTGCCTTGGGAGACCCTAACAGGAGTGTAATGCCCCCAACAACATAGCTCCTAGGATCATTCAAGCACGCAAACCCCTCCACCACAATAAGGTGACAGTTCATTGATGTTGAGGTACAATTTCCCATGCTAACAAAGAAGCTTCTATCTTTTAAGTATGATTTTAACCAATTGATAACTTTACCTGTTAGGGTTTTGCTGGGATTCAAACCTGGTTCACTGGTGTGGTAATCCAGCAAACCCCCACTAGGCCATCAGGGGGATGACTCAAGTGCAGAGGCGTGAGTAGAAAAGTATCAAAAAGTTTATTTACAATATGTACAATCCAAGGGAAAAAAACAAAGAATAATCCAAAGCTCAGAAGATAAACAGAAATAAAATATCCCAAGGTTTAAAGTCCAAAATCCAAATGAGAAAAGAAGAGGCAAAAACTCAAACGCACAGAAGATCCAAAGGTCAAAACAAAATCCACAAAGTCCAAAAGAAAGAAGCAAAAACCAAGAATACAAAGACACAGGCAAGGTACAAGGGACAGAGGGAACTAGCACTAATAGCCTAGGAAAAAGACTCCATGACAAGGGAACAAACAGAGGGGTATTTATACACACACTAATTAAGGAAAAGGGCGGGGCAGGAAACAGGCAAAGAAGACAAACACAAAAACACAGTGGCGGCCTCTAGAGGCCAAAACAAACATGACAAGATGGAAATAACAGCGGCCTCTAGAGGCCAAAACAGTCCCAGTCCTAACATTACCAGTCAACCCAACCCAGTGTTCAAGTCGATATAGCAGTATGTTGTGATCAACAGTATCAAAAGCTGCACTGAGGTCCAGTAACACCAGGACCGATGTTTTGCCTGCATCAGTATTAAGACATGTCATTTATAACTTTAATCAGAAAAAGTGCAGTTTTTTAACTGCAGAAAAAGTTTTGCTGCATTCAAATGATTGTGCTTCTATTTTGCTGCTATAATATGCTCATCTTATGTATGTTCTAGACAATACAAAAAGCACCACATGCCAAATAAATAATTGAATACATAATAATAACAATAATAATAAATGCTTCCAATGTTATAGTGTTGTTTGTATTTGGTTGCATTCACTGCATGAATATATTTGATTGACAATTTGACTGACAGTGTTTTGGCATATTTAACATTTATCCTCCAAAATAAATCAACTGTTTTGGTTTAAGATTGTGCAAGCCTTCAAATTTTCTCACTGAACATTTCTCCTTCACATTTTTCACCTGTAGGCATGTGACAAGATTTAACATGATATTGCTCAACCTACCTCTGTAAAGTCAGCTAACAACTTATTAAAATGCACCAGAATTCAGCAAATAACATGTATGATAATAAAAAACTTCTGGGGGAGGACCCCCAGACCCCCCACTAATCATTTCCTTCAAACCAATGTACAACAACCTGTACAATCTGTTACATTGGCCAACCAATCTACATTCAAACTGCCATAATGTGTAGGGGGGCACTACAAGACACACATAGGCCTACAACACACAGATAAGGTGTATATCTCTGTGCAATATGATATGGTTATCAAATTAGAGGGTTATTTTCCAAAAAGTATATTGGGGCAGGTACAAGGCAGAGCCCCCCCACATAACCAATCCCAATTTAACCCCTGGACACAGACAACCATTCACACTCACATTCACACCTACGGTCAATTTAGAGTCACCAGTTAACCTAACCTGCATGTCTTTGGAGTGTGGGGGAAACCGGAGCACCCGGAGGAAACCCACGCGGACAACATGCAAACTCCACACAGAAAGGCCCTCGCCGGCCCCGGGGCTCAAACCCAGGACCTTCTTGCTGTGAGGCGACAGCGCTAACCACTACACCACCGTGCTGCCCATTTAAATAATAGTATTCCACAAAATATATAGCCTATTTTTTTTTTTTTGGTAGCAGCCTATTATTAGCAGCAGTAGTACAATGTGTAACTGAAAACTATGTTTTGTGTGTGTTTCAGATGCCCTCACTCAACAGCCTGGCATGAATGATCTGGTCTTCACCCAGGCTGTGCAGAAATGGCTACGATATGTGTCAGACAGAACTGGAGGTGTCGCTCGCGCCGAAAGACATGAAAATTAAATGAACTTAAAATAAAAATCTTGTTTTCTTAAAAAAAAGGCATGTGTTTCATATTTACTATTTTAGGCAATTAAAATGGAGATCCTGGCTGTAGATAAAGCAGGCTATATGAGCCAGATATTTCTGGTAGGCTATCAATTGAAATAACATTGAAAGCGCATTGATTTTTAGTTATGTTGAAATTTCAATGTTGTTTCAATATCGACGCGAATTGAAATACAATTGAAGTTACGTGTGTCCATAGTTAATAAATCAACATCGTTTCAATGTTAGCGGAGGGTGCAAACTGATGTTAAATCAACATTGAAATCTGACGTTAGTTCAATGGTTTAACGTCGACAATGCAATGTTGATTCTACATCGTTTCAATGTCAGCTTGCTATCTGGGATATCTATCTGTACCTTACTATCATCAGAAATATGTTATTATATTATGATTGATTCAAGATCATTACACACTTCTACATAGACGCACACCCATTACACACACACACACGAAGACAAAACATAAACACAGAGATACTATAAGATGTTTCCAAGAATGTTTCCATTTTGACGAAGTGACTGTGCGAATAAACTGGCATGTGAACTCTCTGGTGTTCCCCTGTCTGTTTCTATCGACCTGTTTC